>NC_134876.1:98116667-98129167 GCF_041734735.1 Babylonia areolata | reverse complement strand
GGAAATGAATGAATGAATGAACGGTTTATTTCAGGCCATTGTCCCTCGAGGGATAGGGAGAGAGAGAGAGAGAGAGAGAGAGAGAGAGAGAGAGAGAGAGAGAGAGAGAGAGAGAGAGAAAATGGAGTCGCGGACTAGTGATGGTACCAACTGCACGACCTTTACTGTATCCTGACCAAATCCCAATGGGTGTGTGCGGGGCCTCAGAGTATCGTTGGTTTCATCGTTTTATTAACTGGTACCTCACATTATCGTTAATGTCATCGTTTCTTGTGTGAACTGGTGCCTCAGAGTACCGTTAATGTCATCGGTACTGTTTTGTAATGGTGCCTCAGAGTATCGCTGATGTCATCGTTACTGTTATGAACTGGTGCCTCAGAGTATCGTTGATGTCATCGTTACTGTTATGAACTCGTGCCTCAGAGTATCACTGATGTCATCGTTACTGTTATGAACTGGTGCCTCAGAGTATAGTTGATGTCATCGTTACTGTTTTGTGATGGTGCCTCATAGTATCGTTGATGTCATCGTTACTGTTATGAACTGGTGTCTCAGAGTATCGTTGATGTCATCGTTACTGTTATGTAGTGGTGACTCAGAGTATCGTTGATGTCATCGTTACTGTTATGAACTGGTGCCTCAGAGTATCGTTGATGTCATCGTTACTGTTATGAACTGGTGCCTCAGAGTATCGTTGATGTCATCGTTACTGTTTTGAACTGGTGCCTCAGAGTATCGCTGATGTCATCGTTACTGTTATGAACTGGTGTCTCAGAGTATCGTTGATGTCATCGTTACTGTTATGAACTGGTGCCTCAGAGTATCGTTGATGTCATCGTTACTGTTATGAACTGGTGCCTCAGAGTATCGTTGATGTCATCGTTACTGTTTTGTGATGGTGCCTCAGAGTATCATTGATGTCATCGTTACTGTTATGAACTAGTGCCTCAGAGTATCGTTGATGTCATCGTTACTGTTATGAACTGGTGCCTCAGAGTATCGTTGATGTCATCGTTTCTGTTGTGAACTGGTGCCTCAGAGTATCGTTGATGTCATCGTTTCTGTTGTGAACTGGTGCCTCAGAGTATCGTTGATGTCATCGTTTCTGTTGTGAACTGGTGCCTCAGAGTATCGTTGATGTCATCGTTACTGTTGTGAACTACACAGATAGCAGGGCGTTCATTGTTCTGATCTTCTTGGTGGTCCGTCTGTCGATGACATCTGTGTCTCAGTCTCGTTTGGTGTGGACTGGCTTGTGGTGTATGGTGTCCCAGTTTGGATCTGCATGAGCGTCCGCAGCGAGAGCAGGAAAACTGATAGAATAGACAGAGGGAAGTGAGTGAGTGAGTGAGTGAGTGTGTGTGTGTGTGTGTGTGTGTGTGTGTGTGTGTGTGTGTGTGTGTGTGTGTGTGTGTGTTAAAGAGACAGACACAGAAACATAAAGATAGAGTCAGAAAACGAGAAAGAGACAGACATACAAAAACAGAGGTAGACATGACAACGTTTCTTTTATGATTGACAGACAGACAGACAGAGACAGAAACAGAGAAGCAAAAAGCAGAAACAGACAGACACACAGAGATACAAAGATACATACATAGAAAAAGAGACAGATAACCAGCCGCCATGGTGAAGTGGTTAGCGTCGCGGATTGACGGCTGGGAGGACGCGGGTTCGAATCCCAGCGGAGGTGGGTTTTTCGGCCCGTGGCCGGCTCCTAACCAGACTTGAGTGTACTGTAGGCTTAAATAGGGAGACTGGAACCACACAGTCGAGTGTCATCCACTTCACGGATGCGTCTTTGGATGTGTTGCTCTAATTTCTTGACCAACACTGCAAGTGTCTGTATCTCTCGGGCCTGGTTGACACCGTGATATCATTATGAAAGGAAGCGTAGAGTACAGCCTTGTCACGTAGTCACAAACCAAAATGGACCTCCATAGCAGCATCGTCATCATCATCGTCAGCCTCCTCCCCCTTCTTCATCATCAAAATATACAAAAAAGTCCCGAATACGTGGCCTTTCATGCCCTGCTCTCATGGTGACCTCAGTTTAGATGCCTCTTCACTTCCGTGCTTGGGGTGAGTCCTGTCAATGTCTTCAGTATCGGCGGATTCATGGGGGACTGTTGCTGGAGGGACGTCAGTGGTGGCGGTCTCCACTCTGGGGAAGACGCTCACTCAGTCTGGCTCCGCGACTAAGCCATTATTGTCGTCAGTAGGGGGCTTAGTAGGTAGTGTCCTTAGTACGTTAGATTAGAACAGATACTACTGAACACCATCGAATTGACTCAGCAGCAGTGCAGGGTCTCTTCTGGTGCCTGGCCTTCTGGCGACCTAACATGGATGGTCCCTTGCGGACTGCCGACGCTGGGACTGTGACAGACGAACCCGGGTGTGGCCGTGCAAGGGGGGAACTCGAAATGAGCGGCGTGGGAGTGATTCCAGTGAAACGGTGCAGATGATGGGGCAGAAAAAAAGGGATAGAGAGAGACAGACAAGCAGAGAGAGGGATGTAGAGACAAGATAGAAATAGAGACAGACAGACAGACAAATAATGATAATAATGATAATGATGATAATGATAATAATAATGATTAGTATTCATATAGCGCTGAATCTTGTGCAGAGACAAATCAAAGCGCTTTCAAAGCAGTCATTCACACGCATGCACAAAGACAGCCAAAGACAGAAACAGATACAAAGACACAGAGACAGAGCTTTGGTGATCCGCAAAGCCAGCCAGCCAGAAAGATGCAAGTCTTTGCAAGTCAAACAAAGACCTCCCCCCTCCCCCTCCCTCCCCCCCCCCCCACATACACACACACGTCCTACCCTCCCTGCAAGTCAGGGTTACCAGGACAGCTCAGCCACAGTGCTGGAATCGCTGGGCTTCTGAAGTATTGACCGACAGCCTTGTTGCTAGACTTCGGTAATAACTTACAGAACAACACAGAGGTCTTGATGAAAACACACACACACAGACACAGAGAGAGAAAAAGATAGAGAAAGGGAGAGTCAGGCGGACAGACTGAGAGGGACTTACATAGAGAGCTTGGCACAGAGATAGATAGATAGATAGATAGATAGGTAGATAGGTGTAGAGAGAGAGAGAAGAGAGAGAGTTACATAGAAAGCTTGACACAAAGAGAGAGAGAGAGAGAGAGAGAGAGAGAGAGAGAGAGAGAGAGAGAGAGAGACCGACAAAGAAAGCTTGGCTCAAAAAGAGAGTAAACAGAGAGAGAGACAGAGAGACAGAGAGGGAGAGACAAATACACACAAAGAGAAAAAAAAGGGGCTAGATAGTTTGGAAGGGAGGTGCAGAAGAGAGAGAGTAACATGGAGAGAGAGAGAGAGAGAGAGAGAGAGAGAGAGAGAGAGAGAGAGAGAAAATTTAAGAAAGACGGACAGACAGACACAAACGGAAAGAGAAACAGAAAGAGAGATGTTGTCCGTCCGGTTTCCATCCCCAGCACAAGACAGGACAAAATGAAAGGCACAACAACCTGACGTCACGTGACTGCTGAGCCCGCTGCCTGAAGAAATCACCGGCCGTTTGTTGGCAGGAAAAGGGGGGACAAATCAATGTACACCGCTCCTTTCACAGCCATTACAATGAAGATCTGCACTAATTTCGCGCTGTTTGTAGGCATCCCCCCGGGGGAAGGATCTGATTGACGCCTTCTGCCCCGCCCTTTGGACACAGGGCGGGAGGGACAGGGGGGGGGTGTTGTGCAGGCTTCACCGAACGTTAGGGACCACAGAGACCGGCACTGTCTTCTTTTCTTTGGGGCATGGTAAAAAGACGCTGAATTTGCTGCCAACCAGTATAACGACCACCATTCATAAGCAGCGCTGCTTTCTTGCTCGTGCATTTCTATTTTTGTTACAATGGAAAACCACAACTGGGTTTTTTATTTTATACCATTGAATGACGGGCGCTTTCGCCGAGTGGTTAATGCGCTGAACTTTCAATCTGAAAGTCCCGGGTTCGAATCTCGGTGACGGCGCCTGGTGGGTAAAGGGTGATTTTTCCGATCTCCCAGGTCAACTTATGTGAAACTTATGTCCTGGAGCCCCTTCGTGTGTATACGCAAGCAGAAGATCAAATACGCAGGTCAAAGATCCTGTAATCCATGTCAGCGTTCGGTGGGTTATGGAAACAAGAACATGCCCAGAATGCACACCCCCGAAAGCGGAGTATGGCTGCCTGCATGGCGGGGTAAAAACGGTCATACACGTAAAAGCCCACTCGTGTACATACGAGTGAACGTAGGAGTCACAGCCGAGGAACGAAGAAGAAGAAGAAGAAGAAGAAGAAGAAGAAGAAGAAGAAGATACCATCGAATAATAGTGTCCTTTTGATTGAAACATCGACGTTTCAAACGCATTTTTTTTTTCAAGCTGTTGTTTCCGATGCACATGAGCATGGAACAGTCATTAGTACACTCAGCTGAAAGGTCATAATGATGCAGCCTGCATGATATATTAAATCATCTCATGGCCCGCGGGGATGCTTGTTGTTTTGTGTTGCTGGCTGATGGTAATGTGGCGGCGATGGTGGTGCTGGTGGTAGCAGTTAGTAGTAGTTAGTAGTAGTAGTAGAAAAAGAAGAAGAAGAAGAAGAAGTAGTAGTAGTAGTAGTAGTAGAAAAAGAAGAAGAAGAAGTAGAAGAAGAAGAAGAAGACGTAGTAGTAGTAGTAGTAGAAAAAGAAGAAGAAGAAGAAGAAGAAGAAGAAGACGTAGTAGTAGTAGTAGTAGTAGAAAAAGAAGAAGAAGAAGAAGAAGTAGAAGAAGAAGAAGAAGAAGTAGTAGTAGTAGTAGTAGTAGAAAAAGAAGAAGAAGAAGTAGAAGTAGTAGTAGAAAAAGAAGAAGAAGAAGCAGTAGTAGTAGTAGTTGTTGGAGGAGGAGAAGCAGCAGCAGCAACAGTAGTAGTGGTAGCAGTCCTTCTTCTTCTTCTTCCTGTTTGTCCAGCGCATTAGGTTTATTCTTTGGTCAGGCTTATGCATCTTTAAAGAAAAAAAATGTAGATGTATATGGATCAGTCTTCACGTTTTGACGCCTTGAAACTGTTACCTGCTTTTGCCTCTGTCTGTTTGTCTCACCCCCCCACCCCCATCTCTCTGTCTGTCTGTCTATCTGTCTGTCTGTCTGTCTCTCCACACACACACACAATTCTCTGTGGACAGAGAGGGCGTTCTCTTTCACGGTTAACGTTTCTTTGCTATATGTTCAAAGTATCTGCTTCTTTGCTTGATGGCAAATGACGCCTGCCTGTCTGTTTTACATTAATCTTCACAGGGCACGTGTTGGTGGTAAATTAAACGGTCATAACTTTGGTTTTTGTTTCCGCTCTTTGGAGGCCGGATTGAGATGGAGATAAATGACAGAGTGGTGCCTTGAATTCATCATCATCATCATCATCATCATTGTCTTCGTTGTCGTCGTCGTCGTAATCATTATCATCATCATCACCATCATCATCATCATATCATCATCGTCATCAATTGCAAGAGCTGCTGCAGCTTAGGCGTTTATAACGCAAATTGCGTCACAATGATGATGATGGTGATAAAGGCCGAATATGGAGATATTTAACACTGCCATCTCTTTAAAAAGCAGTGCAAGCTGTCCAGCCTTCACTTAAAAGGAAAGGTCATTACAAGTTCTTCAGATTAAAAAAAAAAACAACAGCAAAGAAAGAAAGAAACAAAAAAGCCCCCCAACTTCCCTCCCCCCCCCCCAAAAAAAACAACACAACACAACCTATCATGTCGCTTATTGCTCAGCGGACCGCGACGGGCCATGTCAGGGTGGTGGAAGATGAAGCTGTGAAGCCGGATCCAAAGTGACGTGTGTGTTGGGACAACAGGGACTGAGCACAGAGGTCTGACTCTCTCTTTAACAACAGGGACTGAGCACAGAGGTCGGACTTCCACTGCAGCAACAGGCACTGAGCACAGAGGTCTGAATCCCACTTCAACAACAGGCACTGAGCACAGAGGTCTGAATCCCACTGCAACAACAGGGACTGAGCACAGAGGTCTGACTTCCACTGCAACAACAGGGACTGAGCACAGAGGTCTGACTCTCTCTTCAACAACAGGCACTGAGCACAGAGGTCTGACTCTCTCTTCAACAACAGGGACTGAGCACAGAGGTCTGACTCTCTCTTTAACAACAGGGACTGAGCACAGAGGTCTGACTCCCTCTTTAACAACAGGGACTGAGCACAGAGGTCTGACTCCCACTTCAACAACAGGCACTGAGCACAGAGGTCTGACTCCCACTTCAACACTCACTGTGCGGACACTGTCCGACACACCTGGGCAAAGCGGCGGCGATGGAAGCGACCCGTGCCTCTTCTTAGCAACAACAACAACAACAACGACAACGACAACAATAATAATAATGATAATAATAATGATACCAATAATAATAATGTATTTCTGTATGATGTTCAGTCGACCATGACCATCAGAACAGCAGAGGAGGCAACTGCTGTCCCACTCAGCTGGGCTAGAATTTTATTATAGTGGAGAGTGTCTTGCCCAAGTTGCAGTCCCCATTTCTCGGCCAAGAGGGTTTAGGACAGTCGGCGTTGGTTCCCAGAGGTCAACTAACCCCCAAGGCTGCAGCACTAAGAGCCAGTGGCACTCTTGCCTCCTAGTTTGAGAGTCATCGTCCAGTATGAGTATGATGATAGCAGCAGCAGCAGCAGCAGCAGCAGCAACAATAACAACAACTAAACTACTGCTGTTACTACTACTACTGCTGCTGCTACTACTACTACCACTGGTAGGAAGGTGGCAGAATGGTTAAGACGCTAGTGTGCCAATACAAAGTCCGTGAGGGTATAGGTTCGAACCCCGCTCTCTCCCTTTCTCCCAAATTTGACTGAAAAATCAAACTGAGCGTCTAGTTGTTCGGATGAGACGATAAACTGAGATCCCATGTGCAGTACCCACTTGGTGCACTGACAAAGAACCCATGGCAACGAGAGTGTTGTCCTCTGGCAAAATTTTGTGGGAGAAACCCACTCGGATTGGTACAGAAATATATTTGCATACACTCTAGGCCTTACTTAGTTCGTTGGATTATGCTGCTGGTCAGGCATCTGCCTAGCAGATGTGGTGTAGTGTATATGGATTTGTCCGAAACGCAGTGACGCCTCCTTGAGAAACTACTACTACTACTGCTACTACTACTCCTTCTACTACTATTACATTTTCAGACCTTGTCCAGAAGAAAGAAACGAAGGCCCGTGTTATCCCATTTGATATGATCCCCGAACTTGCTACCCGCCCGTGGCAGTGAGTGTCCGCACATCCAGGCAGAGAGAGATAGGGGCGGGGTGTGTGGATGGGAATGGGCGTGGACTGGCAGGGATAGGAGGTACGGGTGGTGATGGTGGGTGGGTGGGTGGGAAGGGGGTGGGTGGTGGACAGAGCGGAGAAGGGAGGAGGTAGGGGCGGTGGGGGGGCGGGGGGGGGGGAAGGGGTGTGTTTTTTTTCTTACCACCAACACCTCCCCACTCTCTCTCCCCAGCCACCCCCCTCCAACCCAGCTCCCCCCCTCCCCTCCCCTTCCAGCGCCCTCACGGAAACGCCATCAGCAGAACTGGAGGGAAGGCAGCTGAATCGATATTCCTGTTGGATGTTCCACAGACGCAGCCAAGAGGAAGAACGTAAGACAGAGTTTAGAAAGGAACGAAAAGAAGGAGAGAAGGAATGAAAGAAAGAAAAGTTAAAAACGAAAGGAAGGATGGAACGAAGAAAAGAAAGAGGGAAAGAAGAAAAGGAAGAAAGAATATGATGAAATGAATGGAGGAGGAGGAGGAGGAGAAGAAGAAGAATACAATACAATACACAATACAATGCATCTTTATTAATCCAATTGGCAATGACATGCTCACTCAAAAGCCCGTCACTCACACCACACACTCTCTCAGCCTTGAGTCTATCAGGTATATGAACATAGTTTTAAAAGCAAAAAGGTTGAATTAAAATAGGAAAATGATAAACACTTAGCAGCTTGATTTCTAATAAAGTCAAAGAAATTACAACGTGTATTTTAAAGAAAAACTAGGAAGCGCCATTTACAAGAAGAAGAAGAAGAAGAAAAAGTGTTTGATGATGACGATGATGATGATGGCTTGTCTTTTCTGCATCTTCACTGTTGTTTGTGCTCAGCCTCTGTCATTTCCACGCACCATGCTTTACACTTCCCGAATATCCCAACACACACACACACACACACACACACACACACACACACACACACACACACACACACACACACACACACACATGAGGGAGAGAGAGAGAGAGAGACGAAATACGAAATACGAAATGGTTTATTCAGATTTAGGCCTAAGCCCCTAACTGAATGGGTAAGTCACATTTATATCAATCACACAAACACTTTTCAAAAACACATTGCTTAACATTTACACTTCAGATGCTTATTGTATTTGACGATCTATGTTGATATTGTAATCTAAGTTATAGCCTCATTCCCCCTATCCCCTCATCCATACCCCAATACCCCCCCTCACCGCCCCCCCTCACCCATCACCACACCCACGCATCATCTGCCACCCCTCATCCATACCTCATTATACCCTCATTATACCCTCCCTCACCCATCACCCCCCCTATTCTTCATCCATGCCCCAATACCATCATTATACCCTCCCTCACCCATCACCCCCCTATCCCCTCATCCATACCTCAATACCATCATTACATCCTCCCTCACCCATCACCCCCCCCTATCCCTCATCCATACCTCAATACCATCATTATACCCTCCCTCACCCATCACCCCCCCCCTATCCCTCATCTATACCTCAATACCATCATTACACCCTCCCTCACCCATCACCCCCCCCTATCCCTCATCCATACCTCAATACCATCATTACACCCTCCCTCACCCATCACCCCCCCCTATCCCTCATCCATACCTCAATGCCATCATTATACCCTCCCTCAGCCATCACCCCCCTATCCCTCATCCATACCTCAATACCATCATTATACCCTCCCTCACCCATCACCCCCCCTATCCCTCATCCATACCCCAATACCATCATTATACCCTCCCTCACCAATCACCCCTCTATCCCTCACCCATACCTCAATGCCATCATTATACCCTCCCTCACCCATCACCCCCCCTATCCCTCATCCATACCTCAATGCCATCATTATACCCTCCCTCACCCATCACCCCCCTATCCCTCATCCATACCTCAATACCATCATTATACCCTCCCTCACCCATCACCCCCCTATCCCTCATCCATACCCCAATACCATCATTATACCCTCCCTCACCCATCACCATCCCTATCCCCTCATCCAAACCTCAAATACATCACTATACCCTCCCTCACCCATCACCCCCCCTATCCCTCATCCATACCCCAATACCATCATTATACCCTCCCTCACCCATCACCCCCCCTATCCCTCATCCATACCCCAATACCATCATTATATCCTCCCTCACCCATCACCCCCCCTATCCCTCATCCATACCCCAATACCATCATTATACCCTCCCTCACCCATCACCCCCCCATTCCTCATCCATACCCCAATACCATCATTATACCCTCCCTCACTCATCACCACCCCTATCCCTCATCCATACCCCAATACCATCATTATACCCTCCCTCACCCATCACCCCCTATTCCTCATCCATACCTCAATACCATCATTATACCCTCCCTCACCCCTCACCCCCCCCTATCCCTCATCCATACCTCAATACCATCATTATACCCTCCCTCACCCATCACCCCCCTATCCCCCATCCATACCTCAATACCATCATTATGCCCTCCCTCACCAATCACCCCCCTATCCCCTCATCCAAACCTCAAATACATCATTATACCCCCCCTCACCCATCACCCCCCTATCCCTGATCCATACCCCAATACCATCATTATACCCTCCCTCACCAATCACCCCCCTATCCCTCATCCATACCCCAATACCATCATTATACCCTCCCTTACCCATCACCCCCCTATCCCTCATCCATACCTCAATGCCATCATTATACACCCCCCCCTCACCCATCACCCCCCTATCCCTCATCCATACCCCAATACCATCATTATACCCTCCCTCACCCATCACCCCCCCTATCCCTCATCCATACCCCAATACCATCATTATACCCTCCCTCACCCATCACCCCCCCTATCCCTCATCCATACCTCAATACCATCATTATACCCTCCCTCACCCATCACCCCCCCTA
Source organism: Babylonia areolata (assembly GCF_041734735.1). NCBI lineage: Eukaryota > Metazoa > Mollusca > Gastropoda > Neogastropoda > Buccinidae > Babylonia > Babylonia areolata. The sequence goes on along the minus strand of NC_134876.1, from coordinate 98,118,886 downwards.
TCCCTCATCCATACCCCAATACCATCATTATACCCTCCCTCACCCTTCACCCCCCTATCCCTCATCCATACCTCAATACCATCATTATACCCTCCCTCACCCATCACCCCCCATCCATACCTCAATACCATCATTATACCCTCCCTCACCCATCACCCCCCTATCCCTCATCCATACCTCAATACCATCATTATACCCTCCCTCACCCATCACCCCCCTATCCCTCACCCATCACCCCCTATCCCTCATCCATACCCCAATACCATCATTATACCCTCCCTCACCCATCACCCCCCTATCCCTCATCCATACCTCAATACCATCATTATACCCTCCCTCACCCATCACCCCCCTATCCCTCATCCATACCTCAATACCATCATTATACCCTCCCTCACCCATCACCCCCCTATCCCTCATCCATACCCCAATACCATCATTATACCCTCCCTCACCCATCACCCCCCGTATCCCTCATCCATACCTCAATGCCATCATTATACACCCCCCCCTCACCCATCACCCCCCTATCCCTCATCCATACCCCAATACCATCATTATACCCTCCCTCACCAATATCCCAACACACACACACACACACACACACACACACACACACCACACACACACATGCACACACACACACACACACACACACACACACACACACACACACACACACACACACACACACACACACACACACACACACATGAGGGAGAGAGAGAGAGAGAGACGAAATACGAAATGGTTTATTCAGATTTAGGCCTAAGCCCCTAACTGAATGGGTAATGGGTGCCCCTATCCCTCATCCATACCTCAATACCATCATTATACCCTCCCTCAGCCGTCACCCCCTATCCCTCATCCATACCTCAATACCATCATTATACCCACCCTCACCCATCACCCCCCTATCCCTCATCCATACCCCAATGCCATCATTATACCCTCCCTCACCCATCACCCCCCTATCCCTCATCCATACCCCAATACCATCATTATACCCTCCCTCACCCATCACCCCCCCCTATCCCTCATCCATACCCCAATACCATCATTATACCCTCCCTCACCCATCACCCCCCCTGTCCCTCATCCATACCTCAATACCATCATTATACCCTCCCTCACCCATCACCCCCCCTATCCCTCATCCATACCCCAATGCCATCATTATACCCTCCCTCACCCATCACCCCCCTATCCCTCATCCATACCCCAATACCATCATTATACCCTCCCTCACCCTTCACCCCCCTATCCCTCATCCATACCTCAATACCATCATTATACCCTCCCTCACCCATCACCCCCCCTGTCCCTCATCCATACCTCAATACCATCATTATACCCTCCCTCACCCATCACCCCCCTATCCCTCATCCATACCCCAATGCCATCATTATACCCTCCCTCACCCATCACCCCCCTATCCCTCATCCATACCCCAATACCATCATTATACCCTCCCTCACCCTTCATCCCCCTATCCCTCATCCATACCTCAATACCATCATTATACCCTCCCTCACCCATCACCCCCCATTCCTCATCCATACCTCAATACCATCATTATACCCTCCCTCACCCATCACCCCCCCCATCCCTCATCCATACCTCAATACCATCATTATACCCTCCCTCACCCATCACCCCCCCTATCCCTCATCCATACCTCAATACCATCATTATACCCTCCCTCACCCATCACCCCCCCTATCCCTCATCCATACCTCAATGCCATCATTATACCCTCCCTCACCCATCACCCCCCTATCCCTCATCCATACCCCAATACCCCTCCCCCTCATCCCCCCCCACTCACCCCTCACCACCCCCACGCACCCCCCCCCTCATCCCTCATCAATACTCCAATACCATCACCACACACACACACACACATCACCCAACCACCCCATACCACCACCACACCCACCACTCACTACTCACCCCCCCCCCCCGCCCCACTCCATGCCACCACCATACAGTCCCTCCACCCCTCATATCATCACCAATTCCCAACCACATACAACCCTCACCCTCCACTCCAACCCCATACCACCACCATACCCACCCCCCCACCTTTCTTCTCCCAGGCTTCTGACGTCACATCCTCCCCCACCCCTCTAGCCGCACCCCCCCCCCCCACTCACCGCGCCCTGTGTTTCCTGACGCCCCAGACAATGTCCTCCTCCTCTCCCAGACTGCTCGCTTCT
>NC_134876.1:98096667-98111667 GCF_041734735.1 Babylonia areolata | reverse complement strand
TGTTGTATTGATTTGTTTTCAAGTTGTTCGTTGTTGTATTGATTTGTTTTCAGGTTGTTCGTTGTTGTATTGATTGTTTTCAGGTTGTTAGTTGTTGTATTGATTTGTTTTCAAGTTGTTTGTTGTTGTATTGTTTCCAGGTTGTTCGTTGTTGCATTGATTGTTTTCAGGTTGTTAGTTGTTGTATTGATTGTTTTCAGGTTGTTCGTTGTTGTATTAATTTTTTCAGGTTGTTCGTTGTTGTATTGAATTGTTTTCAAGTTGGTCGTTGTTGTATTGATCTGTTTTCAAGTTTTTCATTGTTGTATTGAATTGTTTTCAGGTTGTTCGTTGTTGTATTAATTTTTTCAAGTTGTTCGTTGTTGTATTGATTGTTTTCAGGTTGTTCGTTGTTGTGCTACTGCCAAAAAGAAAATCTCTGTACCAAAGTATAGACAATAAAGTTTGTGTATTGTATTGTATTGTATTGTGTATTGTATTGAATTGTTTTCAGGTTGTTCGTTGTTGTATTGATTTGTTTTCAAGTTGTTCGTTGTTGTATTGATTGTTTTCAGGTTGTTCGTTGTTGTATTGAATTGTTTTCAGGTTGTTCGTTGTTGTATTGAATTGTTTTCAAGTTGTTCGTTGTTGTAGTGATTTGTTTTCTAGTTGTTCGTTGTTGTATTGATTGTTTTTAAGTTGTTCGTTGTTGTATTGATTGTTTTTAAGTTGTTCGTTGTTGTTTTGAATTGTTTTTGAAGGTAGGGTGTCCTTTTCTCTCTTTGAGGTCAGCCGTCTATTAATGTATCGGGTTTCTGATAGGGGATGTTTTTTTTTGTCGCGTGTTTCTTCCGCTGTTTCTATATTCCTAGCACATATCCATGCGTATAATGTGTGTAGACATGGTGTGTGTTTGTGGTCGGATCATCACTTTCCATAAACACACTATAGAATCACGCAATCGTCAAAAGAGAAAAAAAAAACGAAAGAAAAATCAAATGCCTCAGCCGAGAAAAAGATGTGTGTATGTGAATAAAGATATGCAGGTACACGTCGAAAGAGACGTATGCATACATGCGTGCGTGAAGCTGATGTTTTTTGTTTTTGTTTTCATTTTATCATTACGTGATACATCAGTAACATAAATAATGGACAGCTGCCGACGTTCTCTCTAAAGGGAGAGAGGGAAAGAGTGCAGACAGCAGAATATGTATGTGCAGCATCAGGGGCACTTCTGACGCCAGTCATGGAACATTACCAGTGCCTGCTGAGAATTTACCAGCTGAATAATCAGATTGTTGGAATTTTCCAGCTGAATTCGTAACCAGGCACGCACGCACAAACGCACGCGCGTGTGCGCGCGCATAAACACACAGATAGTACACATGCATATACGCGTACATACTCACGCACACACACATACCCACACGCTCCCCTCCTCCCCACACACCCGCGTTAGCGCGTGCTTTAAGCGAAAAACACCAGACGTAAGTTCAAGAGAAGATATCAGCACAACTCCGCACCTCATCAGTCACCATAAAACCTGAAAAGATTATGATATAGGTAGGCTACTGGTAAGACCGCATTCGGAAGTAGTGGTTGATGTCTCGATTTGAAGACTATCCACTGTGACTGAGAAAGTCAAACAGCAACAACAACAAACTAACAAAAGAAGAGCAACTAAATTTGTAACAAAAATTCAAAATAACTGCACGTATATAGAGAAAAACTGAGCTATGTTAAAGCTTCCAACTTTAAACTGAGAGCTGTTTTGTACCGTATCTCACGAATTCATATTTATCAGAACACAAAATTCTGAATACAGTTTATTCTTTTATGAATCACTGATAGATTGTGGCCTTTGTAAAATGAAAACGATAAACGGATTCATGTTGACCAAGCCCCCCAAAAATAATGTTCACAAAACGTACACGATTTCATTCCCTTATTTCACTAGCAGCGAAAGGGTTAAAAAAAAAAATCAATGAATTATGCTGCCGTAGTCCCTGTGGGTGTCTTGCCACTGAAAGTGAACCCGGTTCGCTGGAGGAGAGACAATGAGTGACCGCCCCTTACCGCTTTGACCTCAGAGTGCTCTCCCTGCAGGAGAAGTTTGCTCGCCGTCATGGTGCGCGGCGCGTAGCTCAGTCATTTGTCAAGACGTCCGTTAGTGTCAGGGTCAGTTCTTGCGCCCCGCAAACCATCAGTCCTTCGGTGCACGCACACACACAGAGATACCGACACACACAGACACACAGCCACACTCACATACACACACATGTACGCGCACACACACACACACACACGGAAGCGCGCGCGCACGCACACACACAAACACGCGCGCGTCAGCAAGTGTACCGACACAGCAGTCCTTTCGCTCGTGATTTTGCTGACAACTCAATCCAGTCACTTCAGTCTGACCCTGTGACACTGGACAGGACAGGGCATGAACCAATCGACAGTAATATTTTATCTCATTTATTTATTTATTTACTTCTTCTGCTTCTGCTTGCTCTTCATCTTCTGTTTGATGCCCAGGGTCAAAACGTTGACCAGTATCGGCATTTTGGCGGTGGGTGCCAGTTTGATCAGAGGACTATGAGACGTGGTGATTTTGGCGGTGGGTGTCAGTTTGATCAGAGGACTATGAGACGTGCTGATTTTGGCGGTGGGTGTCAGTTTGGTCAGAGGACTATGAGACGTGCTGATTTTGGGGGTGGTTGCCAGTTTGGTCAGAGGATTATGAGACATGCTGATTTTGGGGGTGGTTGTCAGTTTGGTCAGAGGACTATGAGACATGCTGATTTTGGCGGTGGGTGTCAGTTTGATCAGAGGACTATGAGACATGGTGATTTTGGCGGTTTGATCAGAGGACTATGAGACGTGGTGATTTTGGCGGTGGGTGTCAGTTTGGTCAGAGGACTATGAGACATGGTGATTTTGGCGGTTTGATCAGAGGACTATGAGACGTGGTGATTTTGGCGGTGGGTGTCAGTTTGGTCAGAGGACTATGAGACATACTGATTTTGGCGGTTTGATCAGAGGACTATGAGACGTGCTGATTTTGGCGGTTTGATCAGAGGACTATGAGACGTGCTGATTTTGGCGGTTTGGTCAGAGGACTATGAGACATGCTGATTTGGGCGGTGCCAGTTTGGTCAGAGGACTATGAGACATGGTGATTTGGGCGGTGCCAGTTTGATCAGAGGACTATGAGACATACTGATTTGGGCGGTGCCAGTTTGGTCAGAGGACTATGAGACATGCTGATTTGGGCGGTGTTAGTTTGGTCAGAGGACTATGAGACATACTGATTTGGGCGGTGTCAGTTTGGTCAGAGGACAATGAGACATGCTGATTTTGGCGGTGGGTGCCAGTTTGGTCAGAGGACTATGAGGCATGCTGATTTGGGGGAGGGGGGGGGGGGGGGCGGTGCCAGTTTGGTCAGAGGACTATGAGGCATGCTGATTTGGGGGGGGGGGGCGGTGCCAGTTTGGTCAGAGGACTATGAGGCATGCTGATTTGGGGGGGGTGGCGGTGCCAGTTTGGTCAGAGGATTATGAGACATGCTGATTTTTGGGGTGGTTGCCAGTTTGGTCAGAGGATTATGAGACATGCTGATTTTTGGGGTGGTTGTCAGTTTGGTCAGAGGACTATGAGGCGTGCTGAAGGGAATTGCTGAGGATGGGCTGGGTGAGGGGACAAAAGGGATATCAACATTTCACCTAAGAGAAATAAATCACGTAGAAATCACATCCAGCGCTGTCAGGTTGCAGAAGACATCAACAGCCATGTACAAACTGATGACTGTCTTCACCCCCATCCCTCCCCCCGAACACCCCCACCATCCCATCTCCATGCTCAATAACCGTCTTTGCTCGGAATCCTGCCCCCGGGGACATGTTACTGCCTTTGTCATAGTGATGCGGCCGGCAGCACACACGTTGCGATACCTCCCTACACATCATCCCTCTACCCCCTCCACCCACCCACCATCAATATAAATCACAGAACAGTGCAGTATTATTGATCTACGTATGTCCCTTGTATCTGGTCTGACTTGATTTTCTGTGTCTCTCCCTTTCCACCAAGGCTGTCTTCGGTCGGTGTAGGACATAAAACTCTATTGCAAAGTTCTTTCACACACCTCGGACATTACCGACAGTGTGTCCAGATCAGTACATACTGATGCTTTGTGTTATCTCAAAACCCTGTGTGTCGTGTTAGCTCCATGTTTGTATTCAACGTTATGTGTGTTACCTTCTGACCCAACAGCTCAGCTGTCATCATGTCCATCACGTGTGCACCGTACTGGGCTGTGGGCTGAGAGACTGTGCGGGATGAGTGACGGGCCTTTGAATGTACCGACCATTTTCAATCGGATTAATAAAGATGTATTGTCATATAATGACACAATGGGCATTGATATAATTTTTTGCCCATTTTCCCATAAGATGCCTCTTTTCATGAAGTATTAAGGTGAATTAGCAAACGTTAGCTGATGTACATTGCCTTATTATCATTATTTTCTATAATTAACGAGGCATCTGATAACAAGACTTCTGTTGGTGTTAGCGCCAGTAGACTGGCCTCGCCTTCCAGACCACATCACTCCTTCAGACACACAGAGTACACAGACACATACAGACACACACGTGCATACACACAGACACACACACACAGACACGACAGACAGACAGACAGACAGACACACACACACACACACAGAGACAGACACACACACACACACATACACACACAGGGTGGTGGGGAAGGCACACAGTACGTGGGGATATAATTATGGGATTTACTTTATTTTACGAGGGTAAAGGAGTAAGCACAAAGTACTTGTTTACATCCAGCCCTCTGGGCATAAAATTAATAATAATAATTGGAAAAAAAAGCGAGTCAATTCACAACACCAACGTCAAAATTGCATAAGCATGTGCAAACAAAACATAGAACTTATGTACAATACAATATCGCGATAAATGAATAACAACGAGGACAATAGGGTAGGGGCGTGGTGGAGAGCGGAAGGAAGAATGGACAATGGGAAGAGTAAAGAAGGTAGGGGAGGCTGACAACAGACAGATATAGTGACAGTGACAATGGAGAGACATAGAGAGAGACTGACAGGGGAGGAGAGAGGCGTATATATATATTGACAATCTATACATGTTTTTTGTTTAAAATTGATATGTGTCACATAATCACATGTTTTTCAATAAATGTGCACGATATATGTTTTTAAAGTTAGGGATGCTTTTTACAGTGTTTACATTGAGGCAGGATAATAATTCATTCCATAAACAGCCCCCTGAATAAGACAGACTAGATTTAAAAAGATCGATCCTTGGAAGTGGTACCATAACTTTATGAAGATGACGATGAGTGTTGGTTACAAATTTATTCTTCAGTGAGGGGGGGGGGGGGGGGGGGGAGCAAATCCAGACATGATTTTGAACATAAATAGACCTTTGTTGAATAGAAGTTTTGTTTTCAGTGGGAGGATATCGAGAGCTTTATAACCAGATATAGTCAATGGTGAAGATTTTAAAAGAATCAATTTTACAGCTCTTCTATGCAGACTCAATAGAGGTTTTATAATACACCGAATCCTACACTGTCGAAGCATAGTTAATGTGTGATTCTATATAAGCACTGACAAATAGTTTTCGGCAGTGAAGATCCAAAAAGTGTTTAATTCTAGACAGTTGATAGATATTTTTTTTTATCTGTTTGCATAACAGAGAAATATGATGTGACCATGAAAAATTATTATCGATAGTGATGCCAAGGATTTTATGGTGGTCAACTTCTTCAATCTTGTCACCTTTGATGAAAATAGGCGAACAGTTTATGGACATATTTTGACGTTTTTGTCTTGTTGTGATTATTAGGAAATTTTTTGTTGTTGTTTTTAGGATGGAGACACATGTGGTTTAGTTCGGACCATTCAATCAATTGGTCAATACTTTCCTGAAGAGAAATAGATACGATACATAGGTTAGTATGACTAGTATGAATGGTGGTGTCATCAGCAAACATTTCACATGGTGTCTTGATAGATAAGGGTAGGTCATTAATATATGCAGAAAATAAGATAGGTCTCAAAACAGAACCTTGAGGTACACCATAGTTAATTGGTAATAACATTGATTTTGAACCATTTGTGGACACAAGTTGTTTTCTTTCAGAGAGAAAAGATGAGATAAGTTCTAATGTATTTAAAGACAAACCATAAATCTTTAGTTTTTTCAGGAGAGAATGATCAACCACATCAAAAGCCTTCATAAAGTCGACAACAAGAGCTCCAGTAATTTCGTTATTATTAATGTTAGTAAGCCATTGATCTACTAAATTTGTTAGTGCAGAATGACTTGAGTGATTAGCTCTAAATCCAGACTGATTTGGATGGAACAAGTCAAAATTATTAAAATGCTTAAGAATATGTTTATTTATATGATTTTCCAGGGGTTTTGATAATATTGGCAAAATAGAAATTGGTCTGTAGTTTGATGGTTCAGAGCGATCACCATTTTTATATAATAGGAATAACTCTAGCAGTTTTGAGCGTTTTGGGAATCTTATTTTTTGTATTACTTAAATTATATATGTATGTGAGGGATTCTGCAATTATAGGAGCTGAGAGTTTTTCCGTCTATGCCATCAAGACCTCTTGTACTAGTTTGTTTTAAATGGATCAGATCATTATAAACTTCATGTACACATATCAAAGGAATATCTAATGTGGATGAAATATTTTTTGATTGACAGGATTTTAACAGAGCATCTAGAGAGTTAAGGTTTGATTTGTCTGATTTTATAATTGAAGTAGCTATGTTACAGAAATGTGAGTTAAGTCTATCTGTGGATATGTCTGTGAGTGATGCAATTTGTGTGGCTCTATTCTTGTTTTTCAACTGATTTATGGCTTTCCACAAAGACTTACTGTCAGACTTAGAAGTGATCAACTTTTGAACATATTTCTTTTTCGCTAAACGTTTCAAGTTATTTACTGCATTTCTTTGCTTTTGAAAATCTTCTCGGGTTCCAGTTGATAAAAGAAAATCTCTGAATCGATGGCGTCTTTTATGTCTCTCGTTGTCCACGGCTTTTTCAGACTGAGAGAGAGAGAGAGAGAGAGAGAGCAGTGAATGCCGATGCATTGTCAAATCAACAGTTCTCTTCAGCAGACATAAATCACGTGAAAATCATGTCCAGCACTCTCAGGTTGCAGCCAAATATGAACAGTCTTCATAATATATATCATGTGCAAAAGCCGATGTTTGTCTGTCTGCCCACATCCACGCCCCTGCCACCTCCCCAACCCCCTGCCCCACACCTCCCTCCCCCCCACCCCAACCCCGCTCCCAAACTGCCTCCAGCTCATATTTGCGTTTGCCCCGAACCCCAGATCCGAACAAATATTATTGCCTCTGTCACAGTGACACAGCTAACAGCTAACAACAACACTCCTGCCCCTCCTCCCCCCCCACCATCCTCTCCCTCCGTCCCTCCCTCCAGCCGTGATGTAAATGCAGGACATGAATATTGATAAATGCCGCCGGTAGCTGAAAGACCTTTGTGCAGCAAACGTCCGTATCCCCCTACTCCTGAACACTGTGCATGTTTGGTATCACAGACCTTGTTTACTTGCGGGTTTCACGTGCAGTGTGTGTGGGCATGCAACATTCACGGTCACTGCACGGCGGGGCCCTTTAGGCCAGCTCTGTGTGCCTTTGAATATGTTTCTGACTAGCTTTGCATTCATCTGTCAGGGCGGTGTGTGTGTGTGTGTGTGTGTGTGTGTGCATACACACGCTTGCTCACGCTGGTGTAGAGGTCGAATTTGGCTGCAAAATGTTGCGACAAATCTTTTCAAACCATGAAAAAAATCTATGCCACTGTGAGCACGCGCTCATGTGTATGCAGTGTGTGTGTGTGTGTGTGTGTGTGTGTCTGTGTGTGTCTGTGTCTGTGTCGGTGTATGCAGTGTGTGTGTGTGTGTGTGTGTGTGTGTGTGTGAGGTTCTCGGCAGACCCAACATAAACTGCAGAGCAGCTGACACGCCTACATGTCCTTTCAAACTAAGAAAACACGAGACACACATTGGCTTTCGCGGCACTTCGATCTCTGTTGTTCCCATCTCCTTGATAGTGTTGCTGGAGAGTGTGGACCTTGTTGTTCCCAGCTCCTTGAGAGAGTTGCTGGAGAGCGAGGACCTTCCTGTTGTTCCCAGCTCCTTGAGAGAGTTGCTGGAGAGCGAGGACCTTCCTGTTGTTCCCAGCTCCTTGATAGTCTTGCTGGAGAGAGTGGACCTTGTTGTTCCCATCTCCTTGAGAGAGTTCGTGGAGAGTGTGGACCTTGTTGTTCCCAGCTCCTTGAGAGAGTTGCTGGAGAGAGGACCTTGTTGTTCCCAGCTCCTGGAGAGAGTTGCTGGAGAGCGATGACCTTGTTCCCAGCTCCTGGAGAGAGTTGCTGGAGAGCGATGACCTTGTTCCCAGCTCCTGGAGAGAGTTGCTGGAGAGCGATGACCTTGTTCCCAGCTCCTTGAGAGAGTTGCTGGAGAGCGATGACCTTGTTCCCAGCTCCTGGAGAGAGTTGATGGAGAGCGAGGACCTTCCTGTTTATCACCCACCTGTCCCGTCAATAAGGACAAAGATTGAGCGGAGGTGGGGGGTGGGGTGTGGGGGTGGGGGATGAGGGTAGGTTGGGATGGGGTGAGGGGGGTGGGGGGTGAGGGGGGTCTTCAGCTTCTACCTACAGCCCCGAGATGATGACATTGTTGTGCACATTCCCAGGAAATCCCGATTGTTTTTAGAAAGAAAATTAAACAGGGAAATCGAAATCGAAAATTAAAAAAAAGAAAAGAATAAACATACAAAGGCCTGTTTTGCTCCTACCTTCAGACAACAGAGGAGGAAATTTGTCAAGGAAATATATGAAAGGAAGAAATGAACATAAACATACACACAGGATGAAAAAACAAACAAACAAACAAAAAACAACAAACAAAAAAGCACAAAAACACCACCACCAACAAGAACAACAAATAAGAACAATATCAATTGCAGAGAGAGAGAGAGAGAGAGAGGGGGGGGGGAGAATAAAATGATTTTATCTTAAATCTTTCATCTCAGTCCGACAAAATCCTCTCTCTCTCTCTCCTTGTGTGTGTGTGTGTGTGTGTGTGTGTGTGTGTGTGTGTGTGTGTGTGTGTGCGCGCGCGCGTGCACGCTCCATCTATATTGAGGATTGTATTGGCTTCGGCTTGCCTGTCTGTCCGTTATAGATCCGGATGGAGGTCAACATGGCATAACGGAGGACGCTGAGCTTTCCCACGGTGATGAACTGCTGTGTCTGCCAAACTTTCACAGGCATGGGATGGATTTATTGCTTCCTTCAGGACTTTCAGCTCAAACAGCTTCGCGAAGTGACACAGACATCGATTTCTCCGAGAAAGATTTCACTGGCTTTGAGGTTAAATATTGATGTTAAACGCTCGACGTTTTGGAAACTGTTGGAACTAATTTGGATCTTTATAATTTGTTCCAAATTCTGGCACAATCGATTTGGTCAGTTGAAGAGAAACTTAGACGTAGAAAACGGTTTTTTCATTACACAGAACATGAAAAAAAAGCAATAACGAAGATTGGCCCAAAGTGGTACGTCAATCGTCTATTATATGGTAACACGATACGAGACAAAACCTTAAGCACAACAAAATGTCGAAAATCCAAATATAGCAAATGCGCATGAGGATTCAACTTGATTTGTTTTGACGACAAATGAAAGGAGGAAGGAGGAAGGTTTTAGAATTGTTCAGCCGGTCATCTGCCAAGACAGAGTCTGTGAGGGCCTAGGTTCGAATACGCTCTCACCCTTTCTCCAAAGTATGACTGGAAAATCAAAACTGAGCGTGTGGTCATTCTGAAGAGACGATAAACCGAGGTCCCGTGTGCAGCACGCTCTTGGTGCTCTGAAAGAGAATACTGTGGCAACGAGAGTGATGTTCTCTGGGGAAATTCTGTAGAAGAAATCCACTTTGATAGGTACACAAATATATATGCATGCACTCAAGGCTTGACTTAGCGTGTTGGGTTATGTTTCTGGTCAGGTATCTGCCCAGCGGATGTGGTGTAGCGTGTATGGGATTGTCCGAAAGCAGTGACATCTGGAGAAACTGAAACAGAAAAATGAAGAAAAAAAAAAAGAATTTAACTGCGTTTATTTTGACAACAGATGTAAAAAAAAAACTAAAAAAACCAGGATTAAGCTGTGTTTATTTTAACAACGCGCCTAGAATTGGATTACACATCGTTTATCGTAACAACAGAGCTAATAGAACATCAGAGCAGAACTGGGTGGGACATTAAGAAGGCAATCTTTCTAAGTGCAGGGGGAAAGATGGCTACACTGAACTGGTGGAGCGGTACACTTCTTTACTCAACTGTTTCCATTTAGAATGATTGGTGTGGCAAATATCACGAGTAGCAGTAAAAAAAATTAAAAGTAAAAGTTAGGGAAGTTTTGTGTGTGTGTGTGTGTGTGTGTGTGTGTGTGTGTGTGTGTGTGTGTGTGTGTGTTTCCCGCATCCTGAAAAAGCTAATGTTATAATGGATAACTTGTAAAGAGGACACAAATTAAATATATAGTGAAGCTGTTCTTTAATTGCGTTTTTAATCGGATTCAACGTTTGTACCCTGAGTGTGTGTGTGTCTGTGTGTGTGTATAACAACAACAAGCTCTCTCTTTTTCTGTCTCTGTCTCTTTCTCTCACTCTCGTAACTTTTCTTGCACCACTTTCTCTCAAAGTGGTGTCGGAGTTTAAAGGTATAAAAACCAACTGCTTCAGTTGAGATGAGGCAAGGCGACAGCCCACGAGGAAGAGAGAGAGAGAGAGAGAGAGAGAGGGGAGAGAGAGAGAGAGAGAGAGGGTTCTTGCATTTGAAAACTGACGCTATCGATTACTTGAGTAGTTCCAGTCCCCACCCCTTCTCTCTCCCTCCCTCCCTCTCTCTCTCTCTCCCTCCCACTCTTCCTCTCTCTCTCTCTCACTATTTCTCTCTCTCCCTCTCTCTCTCTCCCTCTCCCACTCTCTCTTTCTCTCTTCTTCCCACTCTGTCCCTCCCTCCCACTCTCTCTCTCTCCCACTATTTCTCTCTCTCCCTCTCTCTCTCTCCCTCTCCCACTCTCTATTCTTCCCACTCTGTCTCTCCCTCCCACTCTCTATCCCTCCCACTCTCTCTCTCTATCCCCCCCCACACTCTCTCTCCCTCCCACTCTCTCTCTCTATCCCTCCCACTCTCTCTCTCCCTCTCCCACTCTCTCTCTCTCTATCCCTCCCCTACACTCTCTCTCTATCCCTCTCCTACACTCTCTCTCTATCCCTCCCCTACACTCTCTCTATCCCTCCCACACTCTCTCTCTATCCCTCCCCTACACTCTCTCTATCCCTCCCACTCTCTCTCTCTTCCTCTCCCCCACTCTGTCTCTGTCCCTCCCACTTACTCTCTCTATCCCTCCCTCACCCCCACACCCTCTCTCTCGGGACAAGATGGATGGCAGCAGGAGGAGAGAGCCCCCCGATCACACCACCAGGAACCACACAGAACGCTTTCCACACATTATTTCACGCCGCAGAAAAAAAACAACAACAGGAAAAGAAAGAAAACCTTGTGCTGACCACTTTGTGAAACAACCACTTTGTGCCGTTCATCGGCTTTAATAATAATAATGGTATTTATATAGCGCTGGATCTTGTGCAGAGACAAATCAAAGCGCTTTCGCACCAGTCATTCACACGCATGCATAACTCTAAAACTGGAGAAACTGAGGACAAGGAAGGGCAGGCAAGGGAGGCTATTTTGGGAAGAGGTGGGTTTTAAGGCCAGACTTGAAAGAGCTGAGTGTGGAGACTTGACGAAGCGAAAAAGGAAGTTCATTCCAATCGCAAGGTCCAGAAACAGAGAAAGAACGGCGGCCAACAGTGGAGTGTTTGAATCTGGGTATGCGTAAACAGAGTGGATCCGAGGCCGATCGTAGTGAGCGAGATGGAGTGTAGAGGTGAAGGCAGCCGCAGAGATAGGAAGGGGCAGTTTTGTGAATACATCTATAACATAGAGTGCTGATCTTGTACTTTATTCGGCTTTCTTCTCTTACACATCCTTTCAGTGTATCGTTCTTTCCGAACTTCGCGACAGTCACGACACAGTGGCTTTTAAAAGTCAGAGAAAACCATGGATGACGGAGCAAGATTAAACTGTCTGTTCCCTCTGTCTCTTTCTGTTCGTGTCTCTTTCTCTGAAACTGTCCTTCTGTTGTGACGGTGACTTTGTCACCACCCTCAGTGACATGGGTCTGAGGTCTGTTCATGACACCATTCAGAGGTTAGAGTTCAGCCTTCAGCGTTCTCTCTCTGTCTCTCTCTGTCTCTCTCTCACTCACACACACACTCTCTCTCTCTTTCTATATATGGATATTTTTATATGCATTTGTATTATTTACTTGTTAAAATCTCTCTCTCCCTCTGTCTCTATTATATATATGTGATTATATGCATGTATTTATTATTATTGTTTACTTGATAAAATATAAGATGGTCCCAAATCTACTTGTGTGTGCGTGGGTGGGGGTAGGGGCTGTGGGGGGTGGGGGGTAGGGGGTGAGAGGTGTTCAAGCGTCCAAACATGCTCAGCAGGGCAAAAGTGAGGTGTGTGTGGGGGTGGTGGGTGGTGGGGGTGGAGTGCTGTCAGGAAGTTAAACGACTGACCTCACGTTCAGTGTCACAAGGTGAGGTGTGGGAGGTGGGGGGGGGGGGGGGGGGGGGATGGTGGGGATGGAGTGCTGTCAGTAAGTAAAACGACTGACCTCACGTTCAGTGTCACAAGGAGAGGTGAGGGGGAGGAGGGGGGGTGCGGGGGGGGAAGGGGGGGGGGGGGCTGGAGGGAATCGTGGAGGTGCAGTGCTGTCAGTAAGTAAAACGACTGACCTCACGTTCAGTGTCACTGGGGTCAGGAGGGACTGGGAGTTGTGGGAGGGGTGTGGGGGTGGGGGGAGGGGGGAGGAAGGTGAGGTTGGGGCGGGGCATGTATAGAAACAGGTGCGTGACAGGGGAAGAAAGAAAGGAGCAGGATGGAATGCAGTTCAGAAGAAATAAGTCTGATCCCTCACTTTCGATTTTTTACGAGGGAGGTGGGGGTAAGGGGTGGATGAGAGTTGGGACAGCGTGGGGAAGAATTAAGAAGAAATAAGTCTGATCCCTCACTTTCGATTTTTTTACGAGGGAGGTGGGGGTGGGGGAGAGATGGGAGAGCGTGGGGAAGGGGAACGGTGGGTGTGAGGGAGGGTGGGTGTGGTGCGGAGAGCAATTATGAAATGTTACTTTTCAATCTCTGACGGTCGATTTCAATTTCTCGGCCAGGACAATGTCTTTAATTATAATTTCGATTTGGGTCGATTTCGAAATCGTCAGTTTTCAGAAGAGCGAGCGGGCGGGAGAGAGAGAGAGAGAGAGAGACAGACAGACAGACAGACAGAGACAACTCAAGAATATAATTATTTGAATATGGGGTCACCGACCTGATGACATCCGGGATGAACGTGATGCACACACAACCCAGAACTCCGAAACAAAGCAGGAAGAACAAAAACACCACCACAAGGTAAACATTACCAAGCTCTCGTGAGAGAACGAATGACGCAACGAAACAAACCGCACGATTAATGCTTTTAGCTCAGGGTAGGCAGCGCTGCTCACTGTTAATGCGTTGAACATAAACATGGCAGCGTCTCTGGTAACACTGCAGCTTTCGTTCTGTAACTGGAGAGAGAGAGGCAGAGAGACAGAGAGAGAGAGAGAGAGAGAGAGAGGGGGAATGTTTTATTCAAAAGGCCTTGACCCTTTTGAAGCGAATATAACATAATCTAGATGAGAAGCATGACCTCATAGATTAAATGCCTAAAACCAGAAGATGACCAGTTGTTAAGTTGTCTTCCTTTTCTGTTGTAAGAGGCATGATCAATTTCAAAATGGACGAAGAAAAAAATCGCTCGATAAAAATTGCTCTCAAAGGTTCATCAACTGCGGACACATAAAATAAAAAGCATTTCATTTTCAACGCAGAGAGAGAGAGAGAGAGAGAGAGAGAGAGAGAGAGAGAGAAAGGGGTGGGTGGGGGTAGGGGGGGGGGTGGGGGGGGGGGGGGGTGGGGGGCTCGATGATACTTCCTTTTTTCTTTGTGACATTTCCGCCTTCATCATTTTCAGCCTTGCAGGCTCAATCACCCTCCCTTCTTTCTGGAAGCTTTGACACAGTTCTTGTTCTTCGTTCTTCAAGATACGAGACACCAGAATACTTTATTATCTCTAAAAGGGAACCTTTTAAAAAGTTTGTTATTAAATAAATAGATAAATAGATAAACAAACAAACAAATAAATAGATAAAGGAAATCAGTCCACAGAACAACATTCAGCAATATATGTGTTTAAAACAGTACAAAGTTATATAACAAACACAAGCTTGAGTGAATACCCCCAATTATAATCGAATAAGTAGCCAGTCAGTACATGTTAATTGTGCGGTTTGTTGTTGTTGTAATTGCTCTTCTCCCTCTTTTTCTTGCTATTGTTTGTGGCGTTTGAGCTGTTTAAGCCGTTTTCAAATCTCCGGACTTCTCTCTCTATATAAAAAAATATATTTCCTGAATTCAGGTTGTGTGTGTGTGATTT
This sequence comes from Babylonia areolata, assembly GCF_041734735.1. Classification (NCBI taxonomy): domain Eukaryota; kingdom Metazoa; phylum Mollusca; class Gastropoda; order Neogastropoda; family Buccinidae; genus Babylonia; species Babylonia areolata. The sequence goes on along the minus strand of NC_134876.1, from coordinate 98,096,952 downwards.
TCAAAATTCTTTCAAATTATTATTTCGTTAATCCTGCGATGAAAATTTGACGGATGTGTCAACGCTAAAAGTACAACTTGAGTATTAGTGCTTGTGTATAATTGTAGAACTATGCTTCTTTTTCTTGTTCAACTAACTTATTTATTTATTTGGTAGGTTTAAATGGATTACGTGATTTGAGAGCCTCTTTTCTTGTTATGACAGTGTTGTAGCCATGATATGGCCCTGTGAAGTTGGTTTGACCTTAAAAGCGATAATTCTTTCTCTTTTTTTTATCAGTAATGA
>NC_134876.1:98052985-98096567 GCF_041734735.1 Babylonia areolata | reverse complement strand
TCTTTATCCTCACCCCTTCCTCCCTCCTTTCAGTTCCCCTTCTCCCCCCCCCCCTCCCGACACCTCCCCCCCCCCACACACTCACCCTTCCCGTTGTCTTCCTCATCACGCGGGGCCAGGGTGTCGTTTGTCTTGGGATGATTCCTTTGGGTTGGTGACGCTGCTGATGACTGACTGTTGGAAGGGGTTCGGTGAAGCCGGTGGCTTTTTGTGTGTTTTGGTTTGTTAAAGAGAGATGGTTGTTGACTGGGAGAGAAGAAGTTAGAGGGGGGAGGGGCTCATATGCTCACACACGCATGCACGCACGGAGATTTTCACACACATACACGCACATACTTATACACACACGTGCACATATATATGCAAACAGATGCACACACTCACACACAAACACATTTATGTACACACAGTAACACACACAAATACACAACCATACATGCACACACACACACACACACATACACACACACACACACACACACACACCACACACACACACACACACACACCACTTGTAGAGCACTTAGGGACAAGAGGGGGAAGTACAGATCAATACCGTTTAATTCATCTGATTGAACTCATTGTGGGCCGTTCGCAGCAGTCCACACTTGGCACTGCAGCGTGATTTCCTCTGCACAGCGGCCCCTTACTGACCGGATAATGCTCATCAATTTCACAGTTAATCACTCGCTCCTTTTGTGTGTGTGTGTGTGTGTTTGTGTGTGTGTGTGTGTTGTGTGTGTGTCCGTGTGTGTGTGTCGCGTGTGTGTGTGTCGCGTGTGTGTGTTGTGTGTGTGTGTGTGCGTGTGCGTGTGCGTGTGTTGTGTGTGTGTGTGTGGTGTGCGTGTGTGTGTGTGTGTGTGTGTGCTGCTGTGTGTGCGTGTGTCTGCTGTGTGTGTGTGCGTGTGTGTGCGTGTGTGTGTGCGTGCTGTGTGTGTGTGTGTGTCTGCGTGTGTGGTGTGGTGTCGGGTGGTGTGTGTGTGTTTGTGTGTGTGCTGCGTGTGTGTATTATATGCATGTGTGTGTGTGTGTGGGTGTGTGTGTGTGTGCATGTGTGTGCGGCGCGTGCGTGCGTGTGTGCTGTGTGTGTGTGTGTGTGTGTGTGTGTGTGCAAAGCTGGGGGTGGGTTGTTCTCTCACATCATCATCATCAGCTTCTTCTTCTTTTTCGTCTCCTCGCTCCTCCTCCTCCAACTTCCTCTTCCTCTACCTCCTTCTTCTTCTTGTTCTCCGCCTCCTTTTTCTTCTCTCCACGCCCCCTCCTCCTCCTCCGCTTCCTCCCCCTCCTCCTCCTCCTCCCTCCTTCTTCTTCTTCGTCTTTGTGTTGCTTTGTTTTCCGTTACTTCGATTAACCTTTTGCTATGGTGCATATTTCAACCGTACTTTTCTTCTACATTTAATAGATTGTTACAATCGACAGGAGAGTATTAGCTGTCTGACGGGGAGCAGCGAACGCACGGACGCCGAGCTGGCTTGTTCGTAGATCTTTCGATCTGAGTAGTTCTGTCACTGGGCTTGCTGCTGTATCCACCAAAGTCTGGACTGATCTCCTGGTGTTGTTGCTTCTCTCCTGTCACGTAGGCTGGGTTTTTCCATCCCAACCCCTTCCTTCAAGCTAGCCTTTGGTGTTGTGACACAAACATCTCATACGTATACGGACTTGTGCACCATTTGTTCGCTGTATCATTGCCTTGTCTGTCTGTCTTTCTGTATAGCTGTCTTTCCGTCGGATTGTCTGTCAGTGCTGTCATGTCTGGCTGTCTGGCACCCCAAGCGATGCAAATCCACAAATGTTTCCTGATCGACCAAGCAAAAGTCTTGGATACTTGACCTGTTCCGATGTTTCTCGGTAGCTAAGGACAAGTTTGGGTGGGTCCGTTGCTTGGTTACGTGACTGAAAAACCAAAGAAATGTTGGGAAGAAGGTAGGGGTAAGATGGGACGTGGGAAGAAACTGGGAGAGAGGGGAGAGGCAGAAATAGGGAGAGTGGGAGAGGCAGAAAGAGGGAAGTAGGCAGAAAGAGGGAGAGTGGGACAGAGGCAGAAAGAGGAGAACACGAGAGCAGAAGAGGTGAGTGGGAGAGGCAGAGAAAAGAGGGAGAGTGGGAGAGGCAGAAACAGGGGAGAGTGGGGAAGCCAGAGAGGGAGAAAGAAAGAGTGAGAGGAGAGGGGGGTGGAGGGAGGCAGACAGAGGGAGGGGAAGAAAGATAGATAAACGTGAGAATAGTGAGCGAGGGGTTGAGAGGGGAGGCGAGTGAGAGAGGGTTGTTAGAGAGCGAAATATGGAATGAGAGGAAATGATTGAATGACATGAACGGTTTATTTCAGGCATTGTCCTCGAGGGATAGGGAGGGAGAGAGAGAGAGAGAGAGAGGAGGAGAAGAGATAGAAGAAGAGAGGAGAGGAGAGAGAGGAGAGAGAAAATGGTAGTCGCGGACTAGTGATGGTACCACTGCACGACCTTTACTGTATCTGACCAAAATCCCAATGGGTGTGTGCGGGGATCAGAGTATCGTTGGTTTCATCGTTTTTTAAATGGTATCATCACATTATCGTTAATGTCATCTTTTCTGTGGGGAACTGGTTGCCTCAGAGTACGTTATGTCTTCGGTACTGTTTTGTAATGGTGCCTCAGTGTTTCGCTGATGTCACCGTTACTGTATGAACTGGAGACCTCAGAGTATCGCTGATGTCATTCGTTACTGTTATGAATTAGTGCCTCAGAGTATCATGATGTCCCCCCTTCCGTTACTGTTTTGAACTGATGCCTCAGAGTATAGTTGATGTCATCGTTACTATTTTGTGTGGTGCTCATAGTTCGTTGATGTCATCGTTTATGTTATGAACTGTGTATCATAGTATCGTTGATGTTTCGTTTACTGTTATGTAGTGGTGACTCAGGAGTATCGTTGAATGTCATCGTTACTGTTATGAACTGGTTGCTCAGAGTATCGTTGACTGTCATCGTTTACTGTTATGAACTGGGTGCTCAGGAGTATCGTTTGATGTCACGTTACTGTTTGAACCGGTGCCCAGAGTATCGCTATGTCATCGTTTACTGTATTGACTGGGTTGTATAGAGTATCGTTGATGTCATCGTTTACTGTTATGAACTGGTGCCTCAGAGTTTCGTGATGTCATCGTTTCTGTTATGAACTGGTGCCTCCAGAGTATGTTTGATGTCATCGTTACTGTTTGTGATGGTTGCTCAGAGATTCATTGATGTATCGTTTATGTTATGAACTAGTGCCTCAAGTATCGTTGTTGTCATCGTTAATGTTATGATTGGTGCCTCAGAGTATCGTTGATGTCAATCGTTTCTGTGTGAACTGGTTGCCTCAGAGTATCGTTGATGTCATCGCTTTCTGTTGTGAACTGGTTGCCTCTGAGTATCGATGATGTCATCGTTTCTGTTGTGAAACTGGTGCCTCAGAGTAGCGTTGATGTCATCGTTCCTGTTTTTGTGACTACAAAGATAGAAGGGCGTTCATTTGTTCTTGATCTTCCTTGTGTGGTCCGTCTGTCGATGACCATCTGTGTCTCAGTCTCGTTTGGTGTGAACTGGGCTTGTGGTGTATTGGTTGTCCAGTTTCGGATCTGCAGGAGCGGCGCACGAGAGCAGGAAAACTGATAGAATGGACAGAGGCAGTGAAGTGATCGTGAGTGAGTGAGTGAAGTGAGTGTGGTGTGTGTGTGTCGTGTGTGTGTGTGTGTGTGTGTGTGTGTGTGTGTGTGTGATGAAGAGACAGACACAGAAACTTAAAAGATTAGAGTCAGAAAACGAGTAAAGAGAACAGACATACAAAAACAGAGACGGTGGTAGACATGACAACGTGTATTTTTTGATTGACAGACAGACAGACAGAGACAGAACAGAGAAGCAAAAAAGCAGAAACAGACAGACCACACAGAGATACAAAGATACATACATAGAAAAAGAGACAGATATCCAGCCGGCCATGGTGAAGTGGTGAGCCGTCGCGGATGACGGCTGGGAGGACGCGGGTTGAATCCCAGCGGAGGTGGGTTTTTTCGGCCCGTGGCGCGCTCCTAACCAGACTTGAGTGTACTGTAAGGCTTAAATAGGGAGACTGGAACACACAGTCGAGGTGTCTCCACTTCACGGATTGCGTCTTTGATGTGTTGCCTCTAATTTCTTGACCAACACTGCATGTGTTCTGTATCTCTCGGCCTGGTTGACACCGTGTTTTCATTATGAAAGGAGCGTTAGTGTTCAGCCGTTGGCGTGCACGTAGTAACAAACCAAATTGGACCTCATAGCAGCATCGTCATCATCATCGTCAGCCTCCTCCCCCTTCTTCAATCATCAAAATATACAAAAAAGTCCTCGATTACGTGGCCTTTCATAATGCTCTCATGGTGACCTCAGTTTAGATTGCCTCTTCACTTCCGTGCTTGGGGGAGTCTGTCAATGTCTTCCGTATCGGCGTTCATGGGGGGACTGGTTATGGAGGACGTCAGTGGTGGCGGTCTCCACTTGGGGAAGGACGCTCCTCAGTTGGCTCCGCGACTAAGCCAGTATTGTCGTTCAGTTTGGGGGCCTTAGTGGTAGTGTCCTTAGTTAGTGTTGATTAGAACAGATACTACTGAACCCATCGAATTGATCGCTGAGCGCAGTGCAGGGGTCTCTTCGGTGCCTGGCTTCTGGCGACCTAACTTGGATGGTCCTTGGCGGACTGCCGACGGCTGGGGACTGTGACAGACGAACCCGGGTGTGGCCGTGCAAGGGGGAACTCGAAATGAGCGGCGTGGGAGTGATTCCAGTGAAACGTGCAGATGATGGGGCAGAAAAAAAAGGGATAAGAGAGAGGACAGACAAGCAGAGAGGAGGGATGTTAGAGACAAGATTGAATAGAGACGACAGACAGACAAATAATGATAATATTGATAATGATGATTAATGCATAATAAAATGGTTAGTATTCATTATAGCGCTGAATCTTTTGCAGAGCAAATCAAAGCGCCTTCAAAGCAGTTCATTCACACGCATGCACAAAGACAGCCAAAGACAGGAAACTGATACAAGACACAGTGACAGAGCTTTGGTGATCCGCAAGCAGCCAGGCCTGAAAGATGCAAGTCTTTGGCAAGTCAAACAAGACCACCCCCTTCCCCCTCCCTCTCCCCCCCCCCACATACACACACACGTTCTACCCTCCCTGCAAGTCAGGTTTACAGGGACAGCTCATTAAGCCACTGTGCTGGAATCGCTGGGCTTCTGAAGTATTGACCGCAGCCTCTGTTGTAGACTACGGTAAATAACTTACAGAAACAACACAGAGGTTTGATAAAAAAAAACACACACACACAGACATAGACAGAAAGATAGAGAAAGGGCGAGAGTCAGGCGGACAGGACTGAGAGGGACTTACATAGAGAGCTTGGCACAGATCTAGATAGATAGATAGATAGATAAATAGAATAGATAGGTGTAGAGAGAGAGAGAAGAGAGAGAGTTACATAGGAGAGCTTGGCACAGAAAGAGAAAGAAGAGAGAGAGAGATGAGAGAGAGAGAGAGAGAGAGGAGAGAGTTGAGAGTTACTGACAAAGTAAGCTTGGCCAAAAAGATGAGTTCAAGAGAGAGAGAGAGAGAGAGAGAGAGAGAGAGAGACAGTCAGACAGACAGGACAGACAGAGAGGGGTAGAGCAAATTCACACAAAGGGGAGAAAAAAAGGGGGCATAGATAGTTTGGAAGGGAGGTGTGTTAGAAGAGATGAGAGTTTAAAACATGGAGAGAGGTGTGTGAGATGAGAGGAGAGAGAGAGAGTGGAGAGAGTGAGAAAATTTAAGGGTAGACGGACAGACAGTAACAACAAACGGAAAGAGTACAGAAAGAGAGATGTTGTTCCGTCGGTTTCCATCCCCAGCTCAAGACAGGACAAAATGAAAGGCACAACAAAATGACGTCATCGTGACTGTGAGCCCGCTGGCCTGAAGATATCACCGGCCGTTTGTTGGCTGGAAAAAGGGGGGACAAATCAATGTACACCGCTCCTTTCACAGCATTACAATGAAGCTCTGCACTAATTTCGCGCTGTTTGTAGGCATTCCCCACGGGGGGAAGGATCTGATTGAATTGACGCTTCTGCCACGCCCTTTGGACACAGGGCGGGAGGGACAGGGGGGGGGGGGGGTGTTGTGCAGGTTCACCGAAAGTTAGGGACCACCAGAGACCGGCACTGTCTTCTTTTCTTGTGGCATGGTATTAAAAAGACGCTGGAATTTGCGGCCAACCAGTTATAAACGACCCCATTCATAAACAGCGTGCTTTCTTGCCGTGCCATTTCTATTTTTGGTTACAAGGGAAAACCACAACTGGGTTTTTTATTTTATACCATTGAATGACGGGCGCTTTCGCCGAGGTGGTTAATGCGCTGAACTTTCAATTGAATGTCCGGGTTAGAATCTCGGTGGCGGCGCCTGGTGGGTTAAAGGGGTGGAGATTTTTCGATATCCAAGTCAACTATTGTGCAACTTATGTCCTGTGCCCTTCGTGTGTATATGTAAGCCAGAAGATCAAATACGCACGTTAAAGATCTGTAATCAATGTCGCGATCGGTGGGTTATGAAACAAGAGAACATGCCCAGAATTGCACACCCCGCAAGCGGAGTATGGCTGCCTACATGGCGGGGTAATAAAACTGGCATACAACGTAAAAGCCCACTCGTATGTACATACGATGTGGAAACGTAGGAGTCTAGCCGAGGAACGGAAGTAGAAGATGAGATAGAAGAAGAAGATGAAGAAGAAGAGATACCAGCGAATAATAGTGTCCTTTTGATTGATAACATTCGACGTTTTCAAAACCGCTTTTTTTTTTTCAAGCTGCTGTTTCCGATGCACATGAGCATGGAACAGGTCATTAGTACACTCCGCTGAAAGGTCATAATGATGTGCATGCATGATATATTAAATCATCTCATGGCCGCGGGGATGCTTGTTGTTTTTTGTTGCTGGATGACCGGTATTGTGGCGGCGTGGTGGAGGTAGTATTACGTAGTAGTAGTAGTAAGTTTGTAGTAGTAGTAGAAAAAGAAGAAGAAGAAGAAGAGTAGTATTAGAAAAAGAAGAAGAAGAAGTAGTAGTAGTAGTAGTAGTAGAAAAAGAAGAAACAACGGATAAAAGAAGAAGAAGAAGAAGAAGAAGACGTAAGTAGTAGTAGTTGTAGAAAAAGAAGAGAAGAATGAAGAAGAAGAAACGAAGACGTAGTAGTTGTAGTAGTAGGAGAAAAAGAAGAGAAGCAAGAAGAAGACTCGAAGAAGAAGAGACGTAGTTAGTAGTGTAGTTAGTCGTAGTTGAGTAGTAGTAGAAAAGAGAAGTAAGTATCGAAAAAGAAGTGTATTAGAAAAGAAGAAGAAGTTAGAAGCAGCAGTTGTAGTGTTGGAGGAGGAGAAGCAGCAGTCTGAGCATCAGGTAGTAGTGGTACCCCAGTCCTTCTTCTTCTTCTGTTTGTACTGGGGCATTAGGTTTTTTCTTTGGGTCAGGTTATGCATCTTTAAAGAAAGGAAAATGTAGATGTATATGGATATCTGTCTTACACGTTTTGTTCGCCCTTGAAAACTGTTAATGCTTTTTGCTCTGTCTGTTTGTCTCACCCCCCATCTGTCTCTCTGTCTGTCAGTCTTCTATCTGTGGTCTGTGTCTTTCACACACACAACACACTCAATCTCTGTGCGACAGAGGAGGGCATTCTCTTAGCACGGTTTAACGTTTCTTTGCTAGATGTTCAAAGTATCTGAACTTCTTTTGCTTGATGGCAAATGACGCCTGACCTGTCTGTTTTACATTAATCTTCACAGGGCACGTGATGGTGGACTAAATTTAACGGTCTACTTTGGTTTTTTGTTTCCGCTCTTTGGAAGGGCCGGATGAGATGGGAGATAAATGCAGAGTGGTGCCTTGAATTCATCTACATCATCATTCATCGTCATATCATACCCATCATCTTCCTCCTCTCTCATCTCATTCGTCTTCGTTGTCGTCGTCGTCGTAATCATTATCTCATCATCACCATCATCTCATCATATCTTCATCGTCATCAATTGCAAGCAAGCTTGGCCGCAGCTTCTTAGGCGTTATAACGCAAATTGCGTTCATAATGATAATGATGGTGATAAAGGCCGAATATGGAGATAGATATTTACCCTGCCATCTTCTTTAAAAAGCAGTGCAAGCTGCCCAGCCTTCCACTTAAAAGGGAACGGTCTTACAAGTTCTGCAGATTAAAAAACAACAACAGCACAAGAAAGAAAAGAAACAAAAGCCCCCCAACTTCCTCCCCCCCCCCAAAAATAAAACACCAACCTATCATGTCGCATATGCTCAGAGGACCGCGACGGGCCATGTCAGGTGGTGGAGATGAGCTGTGAAGCGGCCCGAAAGTGACGAGTGTGTTGGGGACAACAGGGACTGAGCACAGAGGTCTGACTTCCACTGCAGCCACAGGGGACTGAGCACAGAGGTCGGACCTTCCACTGCAGCAAACAGGGGGAAATCCACCACAAATAACTATCAACCTCGGGCTCCACCCACCTCCCTGAGAACAGAGGTTCGGTCTTCCACTGAAACAACAGGACTGAGCAAGAGGTCGGGACTTCACACTGCAGCAACAGGGACTGGCACAGAGGTCGACTTCCACTGCAGCAACAGGGATGAGCACAGAGGTCTGACTCTCCTTCAACAACAGGCACCTGAGCACAGAGGTCTGATTCATCTTTCCAAACAACAGGGACTGAGCACAGAGGTCTGACTTCCCCCTCTTTAACAACAGGGACTGAGCACAGATGGTCTGACTCCCTCTTAACACAGGGACAGAGCACAGAGGTCTGAACTCCACTGCAACACAGGCACTGAGCCACAGAGGTCTGAACTCTCTCTTCAACACTCAAACTGGTGCGGACACTGTCCGGACACACCATGGGGCAATAGCGGCGGCGATGGAAAGCGTCCGTTCTGCCTCTTTTAGCAACAACAACAACAACAACGACAACGACAACAATATATAATAATGATAATAATAATGATACCAAATATTAATATTGTATTTCTGTATGATGTTCAGTTCGACCATGACTATTCAGAAAGCAGAGGAGGCAACTGCTGTCCCAATCAGCTGCGGCTAGAAGTTTATTATACGTGGAGAGTGTCTTGCCCAAGTTGCGGTTCCCGTTTCTCGGCCAAGGGGTTTAGGAACAAGTCGGCGTTGGTTACAGAGGACAAACTAACCCCCAAGGCCTGACAGCACTAAGAGCCAGTGGCATCTTGCCTCCTAGTTTGGAGTCATCGTCCAGTATGCAGTATGCTGATGCGCAAGCAGCAGCGCAGGCAGCAGCAACAGCTAAACAATAACAACTAAACTACTGCTGTTACTACTACTACTGCTGCTGCTTGCTACTATACCAATGGATAGGAGGTGGCAGACTATGGTTAAGACGCTAGTGTGCCATACAAAGTCCGTGAGGGTAGAGGTTTCGAACCCGCCTCTCTCCCTTTCCATCCAAATCTGACTTAAAAAATCAAACTGAGAGCGTCTAGTTGTTCGGATGAGACGATAAACTGAGATCCCATGTGCTCCAGGCACCCACTTGGTGCTCTGACAGAAGAACCCATGGCAACGAGAAGTGTTGTCCTCTTGGCAAAATTTTGTGGGAGAAATACCACTCGGATTGGTACAGGAAATATATTTGCATACACTCTAGCGCCTGACTTAGTTCGTTGGATTATGCTGTGTCAGGATCCTGCCTAGCAGATGTGGTGTAGTGTATATGGATTTGTCCGCACAACGCAGTGAGCCTCCTTGAGAAACTACATACTACTACTGCCTAATACTACTCCTTCTACTACTTGTACATTTTCAGACATTGTCAGAAGAAAAGATACGAAGGCCCGTGTTATCACAAGTTGTTATGATGCCCCGATACTTGCTACCCGCCCGTGGCAGTGAGTGCTCGGCACCATCAAGGCAGAGAGAATAGTGGGCGGTGTTGTCGTGGATGAGAATGGGCGTGGACTGGCAGGGAGGAAAGGGGGTACTGGTGCGTGATGGTGGGTGGGTGGGTGGGAAGGGGGTGGGCGGGTGGACAGAGCGGAGAAGGAGGAGCGTAGGGGCGGTGGGGGGGGGGGGGAGGGGAAGGGGTGTGTTTTTTTTTTCTTCACCACCAAACACCTCCCCACTCTCTCTCCCAGCCCACCCCCCTCCAACCCAGCTCCACCCCTCCCCTCCTTCCAGCGCCCTAAACGGAAACGCCATCAGCAGAAAACTGGAGGGAAGTGCAGCGAAATCGATATTCCTGTTGGATGTTCCACAGGACGCAGCCAAGAGGAAGAAGTTATGACAGAGTTTTAGAAGGAACGAAAAGAAGGAGAGAAAGGAATGAAAAAAAGAAGAAAAGTTAAATAAAAACGAAAGGTAGGATGGAACGAAGAAAAGAAAGGGAGGCGAAAAAGGGAAAAAGGAAAAAGGAAGCAAAGATATGATGAAATGAATGGAGGAGGAGGAGGAGGAGGAGGAGGAGAAGAATACAATACAATAGCACAATACGATTGCATCCTTTATTAAATCCAATAGGACATGGACATTTGCTCATTCAAAGGGGCCCGTCACTCACACCACACATCTCTCAGCTTGAGTCTATTCAGGGTATATGAAACATGGTTTTAAATGTAAAAAGGTTGAATTAAAATTGGGATATGATAAACACTTAGCAGCCGTGAATTCTAAATAAAGTCAAAGAAAATTACGAGTGTATTTTAAAGAAAAACTAGGAAGCGGCCATTTACAAGAAGAAGGAAGTAGAAGAAAAAGTGTTTGATGTTGACGATGATGATGATGGCATGTCTTTTCTGCATCTTCACTGTGTTTGTGCGCAGCTCTGTCATTTCACGCATCCATGCTTACACTTCCCGAAATATCCCCAACACACACACCACCACACTACTCACTCTACACTCACTCTCACACACACCACACAAACACCACACACACACACACATGAGGGAGGAAGAGAGAGAGCGACGAAATAACGAAATCGAAAATGGTTTATCAGTTTTTAGGCCTTTAAAGCCCTTACTGATTGGGTAAGTCACAGTTATATCAAGCCACACAAACAATTTTTCAAAATCACATTGCTTAACAGTTACAATTCAGATGCTTTTGGATTTGACGATATATTGGTGATTTGGTAATTCTAAGTTTATAGCCTCTAGCCCCCTATACCCCTCCAGCCAGACCCAATACCCCCCCCCTCACCGGCCCCCCCTTCCACCCTTCACCTACCCACGCATATCTGCCACCCATCATCCATCATATTATACCCCTCCTCAAACCATCCCCCCACCCCTATCCCTCATCCCATACCTCAAATACCTCATTTACACCCCTCCCTCACCCCTCACACCCCCTATCCTCATCCATACCTCCAATACATCATTACATCTCCCCTCACCATTCACCCCCCCTACCCTCATCCATACATCAATTCCATATTATACCTCCCTCACCCATCCACCCCCCCTTATCCCTCATTCTAGACCTCTATACCATCCTTTCACATCCCTCACCAATCACCCCCCCTATCCCTCATCCATACACTCAATACCATTCATTTCACCCTCCCTCACCCATTCACCCCCCGATCCCTCATCCATACCGCATTGCCATATTATACCCTCCTCCAGCCATCACCCCCCCTATCCCTCATTCCATACCTCAATACCATCTTATACCCTCCTTCACATACCCCCCCTTTTTATCCCTCATCCATCACCCCAATACCATTCCAGTATAACAATCCCATCACCAAATCACCCCTCTATCCCTCACCCATACCTCAATGCCATCATTATACCTACCCTCACCCATCAACCCCCCCTATCCCTCATCCATACCTCAAAGCCCATCATTTACCTCCCTCACCCATCACCCCATTATCCCTCATCCATACCTCAATACCATCTTTATACCCTCCTTCACCCATCACCCCCTATCCCTCATCCATACCCCAATACCACATTATACCCTCCCTCACCCATCACCATCCCCTATCCCCTTCATCCAACCTCAAATACATCCCAACTATACCCTCCCTCACCCATCACCCCCCTATCCCTCAATCCAACCCCAATACCATCATTATCACCTCCCTCATCCCATCACCCCCCCTTTCCCTCATCCATACCCCAATACCATCATTATATCCTCCCTCACCCATCACCCCCCCTATCCCTCATCCATACCCATACCATTCATTATACCCTCCTCACCCATCACCCCCCCATTCCTCATCATACCCCAATACCATCATTTACCCTCCCTCATCCTACCACCCCTATCCTCATCCAATTACCCCAATTACCATCATTATACCCTCCCTCACCCATCACCCCCTATTCCTCATCCATTAATCAATACCATCATTTACCCTCCCTCACCCCTCAACCCCCCCCTATCCCTCATCCATACTCAATACCTCATTATACCCTCCCTCACCCATCACCCCCCTATCCCCTTCCATTACCTCAATACCATCATTATGCCCTCCCTCACCAATCACCCCCTATCCCTCATCCAAACCTCAAAAACATCATATTACCCCCCTCACCCATCACCCCCCAATCCTGCTCCCATACCCCAATACCATCATTATACCCTCCCTCACCAATCACCCCCCTATCCTCATCCATTACCCCAATACATCATTATACCCTCCCTTACCCATCACCCCTATCCCTCATCCATTACCTCAATGCCCATCATTATAGAACCCCCCCCTCACCCATTCACCCCCCTATCCCTCCCCATACCCAATACCATCCATCATACCCTCCCTCACCCCTCACCCCCCCTCTCCTCATCCATACCCAATCCCATTCATAATACCCTCCCTCACCCATACCCCTCTCCCTCATCCAAACTCATACCATCAATCTACCCTCCCTCACCCAACACCCCCCCTAACCCTCAATCCGATACCCCAATACCATCATTAAACCTCCCTCACCCTTAACCCCTATTCCCTCATCCATACCTCAATACCATCATTATACCCTCCCTCACCCATCACCCCCATCCATACCTCAATACCAGTCATTATACCCTCCTCTCACCATCACCCCCACTATCTCATCATACCTCAATCCATCATTATACCCCCTCACCATCACCCCCCTATCCCTCACCACACCCCTTTTCCCTCATCCATTTGTTTTTTTTTTTTTTAAACCCCAATACCCTTCAATATACCCCTCCCTCACCCATCACCCCCCATCCCTCATCCATCCTCAATACCATCATTTATACCCCTCCCTCACCCAACACCCCCTCTATCCCTCATCCATACCTCCAATACCATCATTTATACCCTCCCTTCACCATTCACCCCCAATCCCTCATCCATAACCCCAAAATACATCATTATTACCCTCCCTCACCCAATCCACCCCCCGTATCCCTCATCATTCCTCTATGCCATCAATTATACACCCCCCCCTCACCCATCACCCCCCTATCCCTCAACCATACCCCAATACCATCCATTATACCCTCCCTCACCAATATCCCAACACACCACACACACCACACACCACACACACACACCACCACACACACATGCACCCCACACAACACACACACACACACAACAAAACACACACACACACACACACACACACACACACACACACACACACATGAGGGAGTGAGAGAGAGAGAGACGAAATACGAAATGGTTTATTCAGATTTAGGCCCTAAGCCCCTAACTGAAATGGCGTAAAGGGTGCCCCCCTATCCCTCATCCATACCTCAATACAATCATTATACCCTCCCTCAGCGTCACCCCCTATCCCTCATCCATACCTCATACCTCATTATACCCTCCCTCACCCATCACCCCCCATCCCTCATCCATACACCAATGCATCATTATACCCTCCTCACCATCACCCCCCTATCCCTCATCATACCCAATACCATTCATTATACCTCTCCTCACCCATCACCCCCCCTATCCTATCCCATACCCCAATACCATCATTTCATACCTCCCTCACCCATCACCCCCCCGTCCCTCATCCATACCTCAATACCATCATTATACCGTCCCTCACCCATACCCCCTATCCCTCACCCATACCCAATGCCATCATTATACCCTCCCTCACCCATCACACCCTATCCCTCATCCATACCCAATACCATCATTATACCCTCCCCTCACCCTTCACCCCCCCTAATCCCTATCATACCTCAATTACATCATTATACCCTCCCTCACCCATCACACCCTGTCCTCAATCATACCTCAATACCATCAATTATACCCTCCTTCACACTCACCCCCCTATCCCTCATCCTTACCCAAGCCATCTTTATCCCCTCCCTCACCCATCACCCCCTATCCCTCATCCATTTACCCCAATCCATCATTAACCCTCCTTTCACCCGTCATCCCCCTATCCCTCATCCCTACCTCAATACCTCATTTTACCCTCCCTCACCCATCAACCCCCATTCCTCCTTCCATACCCTCAATACCATCATATACCCTCCCTCACCCATCACCCCCCCTCCTCATCCATACCTACAATACCATCATTATACCCTCCTCACCCATCACCCCCCCTATCCCTCATTCCATAACCTCAATACATCATTATACCCTCCCCTCACCCATCACCCCCCTATCCCTCATCCATCCTCAATGCCATTTTTTTTTTTCCAGATATTTTTATTTTTTGTTGTTACCCCCACCTTCCCCCTCACCCCATCACCCCCCCCTATCCCTTCAATCCATACCCCAATACCCCTCCCTAATCCCCCACTCACCCCCCACCACCCCACGCACCCACCCCCTATCCCTCATCAAATACTCCTATACCATCACCACACACACCAACACACCACACATCAACCAACAACCCCCATACCACACCACCACACCACACCCACCACTCACTCCTCACCCCCCCCCCGCCCCACTCCATTGCCACCACCATACAGTCCCTCCACCTCTATATCATCACCTATTCCCAACCCAGACAACTCCTCACCTCCACTCCAACCCCATACCGCACCATACCCACACCCCTCCTTTCTTCTCCCAGGGCTTCTGACGTCACATCCTCCCCACCCCCTTCTAGCCGCACCCCCCCCCCCACTCACCGCGCCCTGTGTTCCTGACGCCCCAGCACAATGTCCTCCTCTCTACACAGACTGGCCGCTTCTTTCCACCTCCCTCCTCCGTCTCTCTCTCTCTCCTTTCCTCCCTCCCTCTCTCTCTCTCTCCCCCTGTCTGCTTCTGTCTGTCCCAGGCCAGTCAGATTTCTCTCTGTGCCGTCTGTCTCTCTGACTGTCTGTCTGTCTCTGTCTGTCGTCTGTCCTTTGTGCTCTGTCTGTGAGTCTGGTTTTGCGTCCTATCTCTGTCTCTGCGTCTCTGTCCCCCCCACCCCCTCTCCCCGCTCCGCCGTCTCTGATGACAGTCTTGTTGTGTCCTGTCTGCCTGCCTGTAGGTTGCCTGTCTGCATGCCTGTCTGTCTGCCTGTTCTGTGCCTGCCGGTATGCCTGTCTGCCTGCCTGCCGTCTATCTGCTTGCTGCCTGTAAGTCTGCCTATCTGCTGCCTTGCCTGCCTCTACGTCCTGTACTGTCTGCCTGACTGCCTGCCTGCCTGTATGTCTGCCTACCGCCTGCCTGACTCTGTATGGAGTCTGTCTGCCTGCCTGCCTGCCTGCTCTGGGTCTGCCTGCCTGGCCTGCCTGCCTGTCTGTCTGCCTATCTACCTGCCTACCTGCCTGTCTCCTTGTCTGCCTGCCTGCTGGCCTGTCTGTCTGTCTCTCTATGTGTCTCTCCGTCTTAATGTCTGTTTCTCTGCTTCTCTGTCCTATTCACTCTGTCTCTCCTCAGACTTTCGGGGGGCTGATGCCATTACAATAATTGGATGGTGTCTCCCGCGGACAAACGGCATGAGGAGCAGGCAGGCATATCTGTCGTGCGAGTCCTCATATGGGAGAAGAGGCCGATTCTGCAGTATGCGCAGCACTTCCCACAGGTGTTGCCAAAGGAAACATCTCAGAAGTTGAGCCTGCTTCCTTCGCTCACGCTTTTCCTTAATGGCAGTGTTCTCCTTGTTTTCAAACGTCTTTATGTCACTTAGAGCACAGCATCCTCCCAGCGAGGAGCGGTCAATGGCATCAGTTTCCAGGAAGCGATGTCTTATGTCATAGGCTTTGAGGTTTGTCTTCAAGGTGTCTTCCGTGAAGAGCTTGAAGGGTCTTCCAATGTTCGCGGTGGCCTTCCTTCAGCGGGCCATACAAGAGCATCTTCGGGATCCTGCTGTCTGTCAGGCGGAAAGGTCCTGTCAAGGTAGCTGGTACTGGCGATCAGCAGGCTTTCAATGCTGGGCAGGCCGCTCCTCTCTAGGAACTGGGAAGTTGGAGACCCTATCTTGCCACTTTATGCCGAGGATCTTCGTACGCATCCTTGGTGAATACTGGGTGTTGAAGGGCTAGCTCGTCGTTCCAACATTTGCCTGGTTGCCTGAACCAGCACAGAGTGATCTTTTTTTTTTTTTTAGTGAAGAGGAGTTGTGCAGTCCCTTCCCCACTCTCTCACCTACAGGACGCTCACAGTCCCACGGTGCAGATACATAATTATAAAACTGTCCGTTACTCCATCTCTGTGACTGTGTATCTATCTCTCATGTCTGTTAGTCTCTGGCCTCATTACCTCCCCCCCTCTCTCTCTTGTCACTGTGTCTATCTGTTTCCCTTGTTGTTCCTCCCACGCCTTCGTAAAAACGCACACCCCATACCCCATCTCTCGCCGCACTACCCCTACCATCTTTCTCTCTCTCCCTTCTTCCTCTTTTCCCAACTCTCCGCTGCTGCACATTGAGGGGGGAAGGCTGGCTGCTTCCCCTCCCCCAACCCCCACCTCACCCTTTCTGGCTGTTTTGCCTTGCAGAGATACGGGTCCATCACTGGCTCGCGATGCAGTCATTCAGCGTCCCACGCTGTTTCTCCCCCTCCCCCCTCTCCCATCCCCCAATCCCCATGTACCCCGAAACCGACCTTTTCCTGACGGCCCCTGCACAACTTCTTTCTTCTTTCTTCAGGTATTCTTGCTTCTTCGTCTTCTTCGTCTTCTGGCCTGTCTGTCTGTCCCCTCTCTCTCCCCCACTCTCCTGGTCTCTCCCTCTCTCTCTGTGTCTTTCTCGTCTCTCCGTTTCTCTCTCTCTCTCCCACTCTCTTTCTCCTGTCTTTCTCTCTTCTCTCTCTTCTCTCCACTGTCTCCTGTCTCTTTCAGTCTCTCCCACTCTATCTGGTCTTTCTCTGTTTCTCGTTTCTCGCTCTTCCCAAATCTCTCTCTGTGTGGTCTCTCTTATTCCACTCTCTGTCTCTCCGTCTCTCTCTCTCCCACTCTCTCTCTCTTCCTCTCTATTGTCTCTCTCTCCACTTCTTCGATCATGCTTCCGCCATGCTTATCTTGAGTTTCCTGTCACGGGACAGCGAAGGCAGTGTAAATCTCTCGCTGGCGTCTGTCTGTCTGTCATGCGTCTGTGTGTCTGTGGTCTGTGTGTTCTGCCGCGTTGTCTGCCTGTCTCTGCGTCTCGGTACCTACTCTCTTGAAGGCTCTGTGTGTGTGTGTGTGTGTGTGTGTGTGTGTGTTGTGTGTGTGTGTAGTGTGTGTGTGTGTGTGATTAATAGATAGATGGATAGATGGTTGCGATAGATAGAGAGAGAGAGGCAGTTAGACACACAGACAAAGAGAGAGAAACACGACAGAGAGAGAGAGGAGAGAGAGAGAGGAGGAGAGAGGGAGAGGGCGAAAACAGAAAGAAAGATAAAGAAATGGAGAATTGAAGAAACATGAATCAGCACTTGAAAGCGTTAAAGTGATGATTGAATGAGCGAATGATGCATTGAATACAAATCATGCCACAACATTTCTCATGCTCACAGCCCAACAAATAACATACATGCATACATTATGCATGCAAGGAAAAACAGGCAAAAGAAACGATGTGAAGAGAAACAAAAGCAAAGGAGCAGCAGAAACAACAGCTATCATCATCATCATCGGCTTTTGATTGTTATTTATAAATGCACGCTGCAGCATTGGCGTGTGAAACGATAGACCAACTCCAGGGATTGTGCTTTTCAGAAAAAAACACTAGCGCCGCGTGTGCTTGCACACACACACACACACACCACACACACACACACACACAACACACACACACACCACACACACACACACACAACATACACACACTACACACATTCACTCACACATACACACACACACAACACACATACACACACACTTTACAACACACACACACACACAACACACATACACACACGGCACGCACGCACACAACGCAAACCCATGAGAAAACATGATCCTGATGCCCGTGCGATAAATCACAGTTTTGACACCGCCGTGTAAACAGGGTGGATGACACCCAGAGAGAGTTGGTTGGGGAGAGGGGGGAGAGAATGAAAAGACGGAGACAGACAGAAGGACAGACAAACAGAGTGACATGGCAGGAAGGAGATTGACGGGGTGGAGGGGGGTGTAAGGGGGGGAGGGGGAGCAGAGAGTTGTTAGGGATGGGAGAGAGTGAGAGACGAGAGAGGGAGAGAGTCGTCGGGAACGCTTGCCGCCCCAAAAATTTATAACTTAGATAGAAATCAACCGCCTGTTTCTTTCCGCACATTTCGATTCCATTATCCATTGTACTTTATTGAAAAATGTTATATATTTTATATTGATATATATATATATATATATATATGAGCCTAACTAGGATTTTTCTTTATGACCGCAAGTGCACGATCCTGCAGGATGGTAACAAAATGCAAAAGAACATTTATGCTGAGGAGGGCGGCAGTTGTCTGGCCTGCAGTGAAAAGGGTAGAGGACCAGAAACTAATCCTGTGGGACCCAGGAGGCAAATGACCGTCAAAAGGGCAGACAGAACCTGTCGCGACCCACCACACAAAAAATGACACAACAAGAGATGAGGACTGTTGGGTCTAGTGGGGCCTAGGTTTGAACCCTGTTTACAGAGGCAGGCCATGGTCAGTATTGGCAAACACGACACTGTGTCCTGGACGTAAATGGTATTCCTGTATTTCTGCCAGCAGTTTCTACGGCAGACAATGGTCATGTATATGCACGCACATAATTATCTACTTAGTTCATTTAGTTGTTTATTTATCTATTTGTTTGTTTATGTTTTTCATTATTTATGTATATTTTCTCGTTTATTTTTTATTCATTTGTTGTTGTTGTTTTGTTGTTGTCATAATCAATCAACTAATTGTTGTTTATCTTTATCATCTGGTCGATCCCAGGCTTATTCGCTCATGTTTTGATTTGTTTTCTGGTTGTTCGTTCTCGTTTGTATGAATATGTTTTTTATTTTGTTCGCTTGTTGTATTGATCTGTTTTTCAAGTTGTTCGTTGTTGGTATTGATTGTTTTTAATTTGTTCGTTGTTTGTATTGTTTCCAGGTTGTTCGTTGTTGTTTGGATCTGTTTTTAATTTGTTCGTTGTTGTATTGATTGTTTTCAAGTTGTTCGTGGGTGTATTGATCTTTTTTTAATTTGTTCGTTGTTGTATTGAATTGTTTTCAAGTTGTTCGTTGTTGTACTGATCTGTTTTTAATTGTTCGTTGTTGTATGTTTGTTTTCAAGTTGTTCGTTGTTTGTATTGATCTGTTTTTAATTTGTTCGTTGTTTTATTGATTGTTGTCAAGTTGTTCGTTGTTGTATTGTTTTCCTGGTTGTTCGTTGTGTATTGATCTGTTTTCAAGTTTGTTCGTTGTTTTGTATGATTGTTTTTAATTTGTTCGTTGTTGTATTGATTGTTTTCAAGTTGTTCGTTGTTGTATTTGATCTGTTTTTATTTGGTTCGTTGTTGTATTGATTGTTTTTCATGTTGTTCGTTGTTGTATTGATCTGTTTCTAATTGTTCGTTGTTGTATTGATTGTTTTCAAGTTGTTCGTTTGTTGTATTGTTTCCCAGGTTGTTCGTTGTTGCATGATGGTTTTAGGTTGTTAGTTGTTGTATTGCATTGTTTTCAGTTTGTGCGTTGTTGTATTACTTTTTTCAAGTTGTTCGTTGTTGTCTTGAATTGTTTTCAGGTTGTTGTAAGTTGTTGTACTGATTTGTTTTAATTTCTTCGTTGTGGTTTGATTCTGTTTTCAAGTTGTTCGTTGTTGTAGTGATTTGTTTTCAGTTTGTTAGTTGGTGTATTGATTTGTTTCAAGTTGTTTGTTCTGTTGTATTGATTGTTTTCAAGTTGTTCGTTGTTGTATTCGATTGTGTTTTAAAGTTGTTTGTTGTTGATTGATTGTTTCAGGTTGGTCGTTTTGTTGAATTGATTCGTGTTCAGGTTGGTTAGTTGTTGTATTGATTTGTTTCAGTTGTTTGTTGTTGTATGGTATTTTCAGTTGTTCGTTGTTGCATAGAGTTGTTTTCAGGTTGTTTGTTGTTGTATTGATTGTCTTTCAGGTTGTTCGTTGTTGTATTAATTTTTTCAAGTTGTTCGTTGTTGTATTGATTTGTTTTCAAGTTGGCGTTGTTGTATTGAATTGTTTTCACGTTTTCATTCGTTGTTTTTTTTTTTTATATTACTTGTTTTCTTGTTTGTTCTTGTTGTAGTGATTTGTTTTCAAGTTGTTCGTTGTTGTTTTGATCTGTTTTCATGTGTTCGTTGCTTGTGCTTCTGCCAAAAATAGAAAAATCTCTGCTACCAAAGTATAGGACAATAAGGTTTGTGTATTGTATTGTATTGTATTGTGTATTGTATTGGAATTGTTTTAAGGTTGTTGTTGTTGTATTGATTTGTTTTCATGTTGTTCGTTGTTGTATTTGGATTGTTTTCAGTGTTCGTTGTGGTAGTGATTTGTTTTCAAGTTGTTCGTTGTTGTAGTTGATTTGTTTTCAAGTTGTTTCGATGTTGTTGTAGTGATTTGTTTTCTAGTTGTTCGTTGTCTGTATTGAATTTTTTTAAAGTTCGTTGTTGTTGTAGTGATTTGTTTTCTAGTGTTCGTTGTTAGTATTGATTGTTTTCGAAGGTTAGGGTGTCTCTTTCTCTCTTTGGTCAGCTGTCTATTAATGTATCGGGTTTCTGATAGGGGGATGTTTTTTTTATCGCGTGTTCTTTCCGTTATTGTTTTCTATTTCCTAGCACATAACATGCGTATAATGTATGTTGTAGACATGTTGTGTGGTTTGTGGTTAGGATCATTCAATTTCCTAAAACTACCTATAGAATCACGCAATCGTCTAAAGAGAAATTAAAAACAAAAAAAACGAAGAAAATCAAATGCATCAGGCCGAGAAAAAGATGTATGTATGATGAAGAAAGATATGCAGGACACGTCGAAAGAGACGATATGATACATGCGTGCGTGAAGCTGATGTTTTTTTGTTTTTGTTTTCGTTTTATCATTACGTGATACATCAGTAACATTATAATGGACAGCTGCCGACGTTCTCTTAAAGGGAGAGAGGGCAAAGAGTGCAGACAGCAGAATTATGTATGTGCAGCATCAGGGGCACTTCTGACGCCAGTCATGCGAACATTACCAAGTGCCTGCTGAGAATTTACCAGCGAATAATCAGATTGTTGGAATTTCCAAGCTGAATTCGGAACAGGAACGCAACGCTCAATCGCACGCGCGTGGCGCGTGCTTAAACACACAGATTAGCTACCACAGATATACGAGTACATACTCACTCACAACACACATACACACACGCACCCATCCTCCCACACACCCGCGTTAGGACGCGGTGCTTTTAAGCGAAAAACACCAGTCGTAGGTTCGAGGAGAAGATATCAGCACAACTCGCACCTCATCAGTCACCATAAATACCTGAAAAGATTATGATATAGGTACTGGTAAGACGGCACATTCGGAAGTCCGTGGTGGATGTCCGATTTGAAGACTGTCCACACTGGGACTGAGAATGTCAAACAGCAAACAACAACAATTAACAAAAGAAAGAGCACTATTTGTATCAAGAATTCAAAATGGTCTGACGTATATAGAGAAAAACTGAGCTATGTTATTCTTCCAACTTTAAAATGAGAACGGTTTTGTACACCGATCTCACGAATTCATGGGGAATATTTATCTGAACTCAAAATTCTGAATTTTTTACGGTTTATTCTTTTATGTTCCACTGATAGATTGTGGCCTTTATAAAATGATAACGATAAACGGATTCATGTTGGACCAAACCCCCTAAAATAATGTCAAAAAACGTACACGTAGTTCATTCCCTTATTTCACTAGCAGCGAAAGGGTTAAAAAAAAAAATCACATGAATTATGCTGCCGTCGTCCCTGTGGGGTGTCTTGCCACTGAAAGTGAACCGGTTCGCTGGACGGTGAGACAAAGAGATGGCCGCCCCTTACCGCTTTGACATCAGGAGTGCTCTATCACCTGCAGGGAAGATTTGCTCGCCGTCATGGTGCGCGGCCGCGTAGCTCTGTCATTTGTCAAGACGTACCCTTAGTGTCGGGTCAGTTCTGGCGCTCGCAAACCATCAGTCCTTCGGTTGCACGCACACCACAGAGGATACGGACACACCCACTGACACCCAGCACACTCACTAACACACATGTACGCGCCACACACACACACTCACGGATGCGCGCGCGCACGCACACACACAAACTACGCGGCGCGCGTCAGCAAGTGTACGACACAGCTGTCTTTCCTAGTGATTTTGCTGACAACTCAATCCCTGTCACTTCAGTCTGACCTGTGACACTGGACTGGACAGGGCATGCTCCAATCGACAGTAATATTTTATCCTCATTTATTTATTTACTTATTCTGCATTCTGCTTTGACTCTTCATCTTCTGTTTGATGCCCAGGGTCAAAACGTTGACAGTATCGCAATTTTTGGCGGTGGTTGGCCAGTTTTTTGATCAGAGGACTATGAGACGTGAGTGATTTTGGCGGTGGGTGTCAGTTTGATCAGAGCGACTATGAGACGTGGTGATATTTGGCGGTGGGTGTCAGTTTGGTCAGAGGACTATGAAGACGTGGTGATTTGGGCGGTGAGGTGGTCAGTTTAGGTCTGAGGACCTATGTGACGTCGGTGATTTTGGCGGTGGGTGTCAGTTTTGTGTCAGACGGACTATGAGACGTGGTGATTTTGGCGGTGGGGGTCTGTTTGATCGAGGACTATGGAGACATGGTGATATTGGGCGGTATGATCAGAGGACTATGAGGGACGTGGTGTTTTGGCGGTGGGGTGTTCAGTTTGGTCAGAGGACTATGAGGGACATGGTTTGATTTTTGGCGGTTTGATCAGAGGACTATGAGACGTGGTGATTTTGGGCGGTGGGTGTCAGTTTTGGTAAGAGGGTCTATGAGACATACTGATTTTGGCGGTTTGATCAGAGGACTATTGAGACGTGCTGATTTGGCGGTTTGATCAGAGGACTTTAGAGACGTGCTGATTTTGGCGGTTTGAGTCAGTGGACTCTATGAGTTCATGCTGATTTGGGCGGTGCCAGTTTGGTCGAGGACTATGAGACATGGTGATTCTCGCGGCGGTGCCAGTTTGATCAGAGGACTCATCGAGACTAACTGATTTGGGCGGGGTGCCCAGTTTTTGGCAGAGGACTAGAGACATGCTGATTTGGGCGGTGTTAGTTTGGTCAGAGGACTATGAAAGACATACTGATTTGGGCGGTTGTTCAGTTTGAGTCAGGAGGACAATGAGACATGCTGATTTTGGCGGTGGGTGCAGTTTGGTCAGAGGAAATATGAGGCATGCTGATTTGGGGGAGGGGGGGGGGGGCGTGCCCAGTTTGGTCAGGGACTATGATGCATGTGTTTGGGGGGGGGGGCGGTGCCAGTTTGGTCAGAGGACTATGAGGCATGCTGATTTGGGGGGGGGTGGCGGTGCCCGTTTGGTCAGAGGACTATGAGACATGCTGATTTGGGGGGGGGGGGGGGGGGGCCGGTGCCAGTTTGGTCAAGAGGACTATGAGACATGCTGATTTGGGCGGTGGTGCCAGTTTGATCAGAGGACTATGAGACATACTGAAGGGAATTACTGAGGATGGGCTGGGTGCGGGGACAAAAGGGATATCAACATTTCACCTAAGAGAAATAAATCACGTAGAAATCACATCCAGCGCCTGTCAGGTTGCAGAAGATATCAACAGCCATGTACAAATGATGACTGTCTACACCCCATCCCTCCCCCCGAACACCCCCACCATCCCATCTCCCATGCTCAATAACCGTCTTTGCTCGGAATCCTGCCCCCGGGGACATGTTACAGCCCTTTGTCATAGTGATGCGGCCCGGCAGCACACACGTTGCGATACCTCCCTACACATCATCCCTCTACCCCCTCCACCACCCACCATCAATATAAATCACAGAACAGTGCAGTATTATTGATCTACGTATGTCCCTTGTATCTGGTCTGACTTGATTTTTCTGTGTCTCTCCCTTTCCACCAGGGCTGTCTTCGGTCGGTGTAGGACATAAAACTCTATTGCAAAGTTCTTTCACACACCTCGGAACATTACCGACAGTGTGGCCAGATCAGACATACTGATGCTTTGTGTTATCTCAAAACCCTGTGTGTCGTGTTAGCTCCATGTTTGTATTCAACGTTATGTGTGTTACCTTCTGACCAACAGCTCAGCTGTCATCATGTCCATCACGTGTGCCACCGTCTGGGCTGTGGGCTGAGAGACTGTGCGGGTTGAGTGACGGGCCTTTGAATGTACCGACCATTTTCAATCGGATTAATAAAGATGTATTGTCATATAATGACACCAATGGGCATTGATATAATTTTTTGCCCATTTTCCCATAAGATGCCTCTTTTCATGAAGAAGTATTAAGGTGAATTAGCAAACGTTAGCTGATGTACATTGCCTTATTATCATTATTTCTATAATTAACGAGGCATCTGATAAAAAGACTTCTGTTGGTGTAGCGCCGTAGGACTGGCCTCGCCTTCCAGACCCCCTGACTCCTTCAGTGCACACAGACACACAGAGTACACAGACACATACAGACACCACGTGCATACACACAGACACCCACACACACAGACACGACAGACAGACAGACACACACAGACACCACACAGACACACACACACCACACCACACACCACACACACACACAGGGTGGTGGGGGAAGGCACCACAGTACGTGGGGATATAATTATGGGATTTACTGGGGGGGGCGGGGAGGGATGGGGGAAGAAAAAAGAGGTAGGTAGGTGGAGGGGGGGGGGGGGGGGGCGAAAGAAGGGTTTGAGAGAAAGGAGAGAGAACGAACGAACGAACGAAATTTTATTTTACGAGGGTAAAGGAGTAAGCACAAAGTACTTGTTTACACCCAGCCCTCTGGGCATAAAATTAATAAATAATTGGAAAAAAAAAGCGAGTCACTTCACAACACCAACGTCAAAATTGCATAAGCATGTGCAAACATAAACATAGAACTTATGTACAATACAATATCGCGATAAATGAATAACAACGAGGACAATAGGGTAGGGGCGTGGTGGCAGAGCGGAAGGAAAGAATGGACAATGGGAAGAGTAAAGAAGGTAGGGGAGGCTTGGACAACAGACAGATATAGTGACAGTGACAGTGGAGAGACATAGAGAGAGACTGACAGGGGAGGAGAGAGGCGTATATATATATATTGACAGTCTATACTGTTTTTTGTTTAAAATTGATATGTGTCACATAATCACATGTTTTTCAACTAAATGTGCACGATATATGTTTTTAAAGTTAGGGATGCCTTTTTACAGTGTTTACATTGAGGCAGGATAATAATTCATTCCATAAAACAGCCCCCTGAATAAGACAGACTAGATTTAAAAAGATCGATCCTTGGAAGTGGTACATACTTTATGAAGATGACGATGAGTGTTGGTTACCAAATTTATTCTTCAGTGAGGGGGGGGGGGGGGGGGGGGGAGCAAATCCCGACATGATTTTGAACATAAATAGACCTTTGTTGAATAGAAGTTTTGTTTTCAGTGGGAGGATATCGAGAGCTTTATAACCAGATACAGTCAATGGTGAAGATTTTAAAAGAATCAATTTTAAGCTCTTCTATGCAGACTCAATAGAGGTTTTATAATACACCGAATCCTACACTGTCGAAGCATAGTTAATGTGTGATTCTATATATGCACTGACAAATAGTTTTCGGCAGTGAAGATCCAAAAAGTGTTTAATTCTAGACAGTTGATAGATATTTTTTTTAATCTGTTTGCCATAACAGAGAAATATGATGTGACCATGAAAAATTATTATCGATAGTGATGCCAAGGATTTTATGGTGGTCAACTTCTTCAATCTTGTCACCTTTGATGAAAATAGGCGAACAGTTTATGGACATATTTTGACGTTTTTGTCTTGTGATTATTAGGAATTTGTTTTTATTTTTAGTTTTATTTTTAGGATGGAGACACATGTGGTTTAGTTCGGACCATTCAATCAATTGGTCAATACTTTCCTGAAGAGAAAGAGATACGATACATAGGTTAGTATGACTAGTATTAATGGTGGTGTCATCAGCAAACATATCACATGGTGTCTTGATAGATAAGGGTAGGTCATTGATATATGCAGAAAATAAGATAGGTCTCAAAACAGAACCTTGAGGTACACCATAGTTAATTGGTAATAACATTGATTTTGAACCATTTGTGGACACAAGTTGCTTTCTTTCAGAGAGAAAAGATGAGATAAGTTCTAATGTATTCAAAGGAAAAACCATAAATCTTTAGTTTTTTCAGGAGAGAATGATCAATCACATCAAAAGCCTTCATAAAAGTCGACCAACAAGAGCTCCAGTAATTTCGTTATTATTAATGTTAGTAAGCCATTGATCTACTAAATTTGTTAGTGCAGAATGACTTGAGTGATTAGCTCTAAATCCAGACTGATTTGGATGGAACAAGTCAAAATTATTAAAATGCTTAAGAATATGTTTATTTATATGATTTTCCAGGGGTTTTTGATAATATTGGCAAAATAGAAATTGGTCTGTAGTTTGATGGTTCAGAGCGATCACCATTTTTATATAATAGGAATAAACTCTAGCAGTTTTGAGCGTTTTGGGAATCTTATATTTTGTAATACTTAAATTATATATGTATGTGAGGGATTCTGCAATTATAGGAGCTGAGAGTTTTTCCGTCTATGCCATCAAGACCTCTTGTACTAGTTTGTTTTAAATGGATCAGATCATTATAAACTTCATGTACACATATCAAAGGAATATCTAATGTGGATGAAATATTTTTTGATTGACAGAATTTTAACAGAGCATCTAGAGAGTTAAGGTTTGATTTGTCTGATTTTATAATTGAAGTAGCTATGTTACAGAAATGTGAGTTAAGGTCTATCTGTGGATATGTCTGTGAGTGATGCAATTTGTGTGGCTCTATTCTTATTTTTCAACTGATTTATGGCTTTCCCACAAAGACTTACTGTCAGACTTAGAATGATCAACTTTTGAAATATTTCTTTTTCGCTAAACGTTTCAGTTATTTACTGCATTTCTTTGCTTTTGAAAATCTTCTCGGGTTCCAGTTGATAAAGAAAATCTCTGAATCGATGGCGTCTTCTATGTCTCTCGTTATCCACGGCTTTTTCAGACTGAGAGAGAGAGAGAGAGAGCAGTGAATGCCGATGCATTGTCAAATCAACAGTCTCTTCAGAAGACATAAATCACGTGAAAATCATGTCCAGCACTCTCAGGTTGCAGCCAAATGTGAACAGTCTTCATAATATATATCATGTGCAAAAGCCGATGTTTGTCTATCTGCCCACATCCCCGCTCCTGCCGCTCCCCCCCCACACCCCCCCAACCCCCGCTCCCAACCTGCCTCCAGCTCATATTTGCGTTTGCCCCCGAACCCCAGATCCGAACAAATATTATTGCCTCTGTCACAGTGACACAGCTAACAGCTAACAACAACACTCCTGCCCCTCCTCCCTCCCCTCCCCCCCCCCCCTCCACCATCCTCTCCCTCCGTCCCCTCCCTCCAGCCGTGATGTAAATGCAGGACATGAATATTGATAAATGCCGCCTGTAGCTGAAAGACCCTTTGTGCAGCAAAACGTCCGTATCCCCCTACTCCTGAACACTGTGCATGTTTGGTATCACAGACCTTGTTTACTTGCGGGTTTTCACGTGCAGTGTGTTGTGGGCATGCAACATTCACGGTCACTGCACGGCGGGGCCCTTAGGCCAGCTCTGTGTGCCTTTGAATATGTTTCTGACTAGCTTTGCATTCATCTGTCAGGGCGGTGTGTGGTGTGTGTGTGTGTGTGTGTGTGTGTGCATACACACGCTTGCTGACGCTGGTGTACAGGTCGAATTTGGCTGCAAAATGCTGCGACAAATCTTTTCAAACCATGAAAAAAATCTATGCCACTGTGAGCACGCGCTCATGTGTATGCAGTGTGTGTGTGTGTGTGTGTGTGTGTGTGTGTGTGTGTGTGTGTGTGTGTCTGTGTGTGTCTGTGTCTGTGTCGGTGTATGCAGTGTGTGTGTGTGTGTGTGTGAGGTTCTCGGCAGGACCCAACATAAACTGCAGAGCAGCTGACACGCCTACATGTCCTTTCAAACTAAGAAAACACGAGACACACATTGGCTTTCGCGGCACTTCGATTCCCATTGTTCTCATCTCCTTGAGAGAGTTGCTGGAGAGTGTGGACCTTGTTGTTCCCATCTCCTTGAGAGAGTTGCTGGAGAACGACGACGTTCCTGTTGTTCCCAGCTCCTGGAGAGAGTTGCTGAAGAGCGAGGACCTTCCTGTTGTTCCCATCTCCTTGATAGTCTTGCTGGAGAGAGTGGACCTTGTTGTTCCCATCTCCTTGAGAGAGTTCGTGGAGAGTGAGGACCTTGTTGTTCCCAGCTCCTTGAGAGAGTTGCTGGAGAGCGAGGACCTTCCTGTTGTTCCCAGCTCCTTGAGAGAGTTGCTGGAGAGCGACGACGTTCTTGTTGTTCCCAGCTCCTTGAGAGAGTTCGTGGAGAGCGAGGACCTTCCTGTTTATCACCCACCCGTCCCGTCAATAAGGACAAAGGTTGAGCGGAGGTGGGGGGTGGGGTGTGGGGGTGGGGGATGAGGGTAGGTTGGGATGGGGTGAGGGGGGGGGGGGGGGTTAGGGGGGTCTTCAGCTTCTACCTACAGCCCCGAGATGATGACATTGTTGTACACATTCCCCGGAAATCTCGATTGTTTTTAGAAAGAAAATTAAACAGGGAAATCGAAATCGAAATTATAAAAAATCATTGAAAAAGAAAAAGAAAAGAATAAACATACAAAGGCCTGTTTTGCTCCTACCTGCAGACAACAGAGGAGGAAATTTGTCAAGGAAATAATTTATATGAAAGGAAGAAATGTACATAAACATACACACAGGATGAAAAAACAAACAAACAAAAAACAAAAAAACAAAAAAGCACAAAAAACACCACCACCAACAAGAACAATAAAGAAGAACAATATCAATTGCAGAGAGAGAGAGAGAGAGAGAGAGAGAGGGGGGGGGGGGGGAGAATAAAATGATTTTATCTTAAATCTTTCATCTCAGTCCGACAAAATCCTCTCTCTCTCTCTCTCTTTCCTTGTGTGTGTGTGTGTGTGTGTGTGTGTGCGCGCGCGCGCACGCTCCATCTATATTGAGGATTGTATTGGCTTCGGCTTGCCTGTCTGTCCGTTATAGATCCTGATGGAGGTCAACATGGCATAACGGAGGACGCTGAGCTTTCCCACGGTGATGAACTGCTGTGTCTGCCAAACTTTCACAGGCATGGGATGGATTTATTGCTTCCTTCAGGACTTTCAGCTCAAACAGCTTCGCGAAGTGACACAGACATCGATTTCTCCGAGAAAGATTTCACTGGCTTTGAGGTTAAATATTGATGTTAAACGCTCGACGTTTTGGAAACTGTTGGAACTAATTTGGATCTTTATAACTTGTTCCAAATTCTGGCACAATCGATTTGGTCAGTTGAAGAGAAACTTAGACGTAGAAAACGGTTTTTTCATTACACAGAACATGAAAAAAAAGCAATGACGAAGATTGGCCCAAAGTGGTACGTCAATCGTCTATTATATGGTAACACGATACGAGACAAAACCTTAAGCACAACAAAATGTCGAAAATCCAAATATAGCAAATGCGCATGAGGATTAAACTTGATTTGTTTTGACGACAAATGAAAAGGAGGAAGAAGGAAGGTTTTAGAATTGTTCAGCCGGTCATCTGCCAAGACAGAGTCTGTGAGGGCCTAGGTTCGAATACGCTCTCACCCTTTCTCCCAAAGTATGACTGGAAAATCAAAACTGAGCGTGTGGTCATTCTGAAGAGACGATAAACCGAGGTTCCCGTGTGCAGCACGCTCTTGGTGCTCTGAAAGAGAATACTGTGGCAACGAGAGTGTTGTTCTCTGGGGAAATTCTGTAGAAGAAATCCACTTTGATAGGTACACAAATATATATGCATGCACTCAAGGCTTGACTTAGCGTGTTGGGTTATGTTTCTGGTCAGGTATCTGCCCAGCGGATGTGGTGTAGCGTGTATGGGATTGTCCGAAAGCAGTGACATCTGGAGAAAGTGAAACAGACAAATGAAGAAAAGAAAAAAGAATTTAACTGCGTTTATTTTGACAACACATGTAAAAAACAACAACAAACAAACAAACCAGGATTAAGCTGTGTTTATTTTAACAACGCGCCTAGAATTGGATTACACATCGTTTATCGTAACAACAGAGCTAATAGAACATCAGAGCAGAACTGGGTGGGACATTAAGAAGGCAATCGTTGTAAGTGCAGGGGGAAAGATGGCTACACTGAAGTGGTGAAGCGGTACACTTCTTTACTCAACTGTTTCCATTTAGAATGATTGGTGTGGCAAATGTCACGAGCAGCAGTAAAAAAAAAAGAAAAAAAAAAAGAAAAAGTTAGGGTAGGGAAGTTGTGTGTGTGTGTGTGTGTGTGTGTGTGTGTGTGTGTGTGTGTGTTTCCCGCATCCTGAAAAAGCTAATGTTATAATGGATAATTTGTAAAGAGGACACAAATTAAATAAAGAGTGGAGCTGTTCTTTGATTGCGTTTTTAATCGGATTCAACGTTTGTACCCCGAGTATGTAGTGTTCACACACACACACACACACACACACACACACACACACACACACACACACTTTATATATATATATATATATATGTATATATATATATAACAACAAGAACAAGCTCTCTCTTTTTGTCTCTATCTCCCTATCTCTGTCTGTCTGTCTGTTCTCTCAAAGTGGTGTCGGAGTTTAAAGGTATAAAAACCAACTGCTTCAGTTAAGAGATGAGGCAAGGCGATAGCCCACCAGGAAGAGAGAGAGAGAGAGAGAGAGAGAGAGAGAGAGGGGAGAGAGAGAGAGAGAGAGAGAGAGAGAGAGAGAGAGAGGGTTCTTGCATTTGAAAACTGACGCTATCGATTACTTGAGTAGTTCCAGTCCCCACCCCTTCTCTCTCCCTCCCACTCTCTCTCCCCCTCCCACTCTTCCTCTCTCTCTCTCTCTCTCACTGTTTCTCTCTCTCCCCCCTCTCTCTCTCCCTCTCCCACTCTCTCTTTCTCTCTTCTTCCCACTCTGTCTCTCCCTCCCACTCTCTCTCCCTCCCACTCTCTCTCTATCCCTCCCCCACACTCTACCCCTCCCACTCTCTCTCTATCCCTCCCACTCTCTCTCTCTATCCCTCCCCTACACTCTCTCTATCCCTCCCACTTTCTCTCTCTATCCCTCCCACTCTCTCTCTCTATCCCTCCCCCACACTCTCTCTATCCCTCCCACTCTCTCTCTCTTCCTCTCTCCCACTCTCTCTATCCCTCCCTCACACTCTCTCTATCCCCTCCCACTCTCTCTCTTCCTCTCCCCCACTCTCTCTATCCCTCCCACTCACTCTCTCTATCCCTCCCACTCTCTCTCTATCCCTCCCCTACACTCTCTCTATCTCTCCCCTACACTCTCTCTATCCCTCCCACTCTCTCTCTTCCTCTCCCCCACTCTCTCTATCCCTCCCACTCACTCTCTCTATCCCTCCCACTCTCTCTCTATCCCTCCCACACACTCTCTCTATCCCTCCCACACACTCTCTCTATCCCTCCCCCACACTCTCTCTCCCTCCCACTCTCTCTCTATCCCTCCCACTCTCTCTCTCTCCCTCTCCCACTCTCTCTCTCTATCCCTCCCCTACACTCTCTATCCCTCCCCTACACTCTCTCTCTCCCTCCCACTCTCTCTTTCCCTCTCCCACTTTCTCTCTCTATCTCTCCCCCACACTCTCTCTATCCCTCCCCCACACTCTCTCTATCTCTCCCACACACTCTCTCTATCCCTCCCCTACACTCTCTCTATCCCTCCCCCACACTCTCTCTATCCCTCCCACACTCTCTCTATCCCTCCCCTACACTCTCTCTATCCCTCCCACTCTCTCTCTCTTCCTCTCCCCCACTCTCTCTATCCCTCCCACTCACTCTCTCTATCCCTCCCACACCCCCACACCCCTTCTCTCGGGACAAGATGGATGGCAGCAGGAGGAGAGAGCCCCCCCCCCCCCCCCCATCACACCACCAGGAACCACACAGAACGCTTTCCACACATTATTTCACGCCGCAGAAAAAAAAACAACAACAGGAAAAGAAAGAAAACCTTGTGCTGACCACTTTGTGAAACAACCACTTTGTGCCGTTCATCGGCTTTAATAATAATAATGGTATTTATATAGCGCTGGATCTTGTGCAGAGACAAATCAAAGCGCTTTCGCACCAGTCATTCACACGCATGCATAACTCTAATACTGTAGAAACTAAAGACAAGGAAGGGCAGGCAAGGGAGGCTATTTTGGGAAGAGGTGGGTTTTAAGGCCAGACTTGAAAGAGCTGAGTGTGGAGACTTGACGAAGCGAAAAAGGAAGTTCATTCCAATCGCAAGGTCCAGAAACAGAGAAAGAACGGCGGCCAACAGTCGAGTGTTTGAATCTGGGTATGCGTAAACAGAGTGGATCCGAGGCCGATCGTAGTGAGCGAGATGGAGTGTAGAGGTGAAGGCAGCCGCAGAGATAGGAAGGGGCAGTTTTGTGAATACATCTATAACATAGAGTGCTGATCTTGTACTTTATTCGGCTTTCTTCTCTTACACATCCTTTCAGTGTATCGTTCTTTCCGAACTTCGCGACAGTCACGACACAGTGGCTTTTAAAGTCAGAGAAAACCATGGATGACGGAGCAAGATTAAACTGTCTGTTCCCTCTGTCTCTTTCTGTTCGTGTCTCTTTCTCTGAAACTGTCCTTCTGTTGTGACGGTGACTTTGTCACCACCCTCAGTGACATGGGTCTGAGGTCTGTTCATGACACCATTCAGAGATTAGAGTTCAGCCTTCAGCGTTCTCTCTCTCTATATATATATACAAAAATGAGCTGGAGAGTCTGGAATTTCAAGGTAGTTTACAGAAAGCCTTGGAGTTATTAGATGTGAATGTGAATGAAAGTTTAGACTTGTTTGTTAGTGCTTTATATGGAGCTGCTGCGTGTATGGTGAGAAGAGTAGGAAAAGGAAGAAAGAAGTGTAACGACTGGTTTGATGATGAGTGTGAACTAAAGAAACACGAAGTTAAAAAGTTACTTAAGAGGTTCCAGAGATGTAAAACAGAAAAAGATAAACAAGAAAAAAGAGAAGCGTATGCTTTGTCTCGGAAAGAATATGTTAAATTAAGAAAAAGAAAGGAACAAGAGTTTGTAGAAGCCAGATTAAGAAAACTTAGAGAATCGGTTTGTGATTCTAAGACATTCTGGGCAATATTAAGATCAGTGAATAGAAAAGATTTTGTATATAATGAAATATCCATAGAACAATGGCACGATCATTTTTTTGGTGTTTTCAATGAATCAGTACATAATGCAGAACAAGAAGAACACATGCAGTTAGAGGACGAGGATAATTCTGAACCATTGTTTAATGATCCAATATCTAGTGAAGAGGTTATTGCCGGCATTAGACATTTGAAAACAGGAAAGAGTGCAGGGCCAGATAAAATTGTTGCAGAGATGTTAAAGAATGCAAATACAGACATTATAAGCTTTCTTGTTCAAGTATTCAACCAACTATTTGAAAGTGGTACTTTTCCTTCAGAATGGTCAAAATCCATACTTATCCCAATTCACAAAAAGGGAGATGTCAACAATCCCGACAATTATCGGGGAGTAGCGCTTACCAGTATTCTAAGTAAAGTGTACACTTACATATTGAACAAGAGACTAAACAAATGGTCTGAAAAAGAAGAAAAAATAATGGAACAGCAAGCAGGATTTAGAAGTAACTACAGTACAACAGATCACATATTTACATTGTACACACTTGTCCAAAAATACTTACTCAATAACACAAAACTTTATGTTGCTTTCATTGATTTCAGGAAGGCCTTCGATTCCGTGAATCGTAATGTATTATGGCATGTTCTGCGTGAAAGTGGTGTGAATGGCAAATTATACAATGCTCTTAGAGGTGTTTATAAGTCAGTGCTTGCATGCGTACGTGAGAAAGGTATATATTCAGAATATTTTGATTGCCCAAATGGGGTAAAGCAAGGTTGTCTTTTGAGCCCACAAATGTTCTCCTTTTTTATTAACGAATTAGCAACAGAATTGTCGAGAAAAGGAAGACATGGAATTCAATTAATTCCGGGAGCAATCGAGATATTTTTACTGTTATTTGCAGATGACGTTGTTCTTTTGTCTGGAACTGTTAGGGGTTTACAGAACCAATTAAATGCATTGAAAGAAGAAGCAGACTATTTGGGTTTAACAGTGAACATGGATAAAACTAACATTATTGTATTTAGAATGGGTGGACATCTGTCAGTGCACGAAAAATGGCTTTATGGAAATGAGGATGTTAAAGTTATAAATTCATATAAATATTTGGGAATGATATTCTCAACAAAATTAAACTTAAATTATGCTTGGGAAGAATCTTGCAGGAAAGCAAAGAAAGGTGTTATTGAAATATTGAATTCATTAAAAAAGCTTAAGTCTATTGATTACTGTTTGTTTTGGAAAATGTTCGATACACAGATTGAACCTATACTTACATATGCAGCCGAAGTTTGGGGACTAAAGGTAAATTCACAGATGGAAAAAGTACATACTTATGCAATTAAACGTTTTTTAAATGTGCCAATTCATTCATCCAACACAATGTTATATGGGGAAACGGGCAGATATCCTTTGTATATAAGAACATTTGTAAAATGCATTAAGTATTGGTTGAAATTATTGAAACTTCCACAATCACGTTTACCCAGACAGGCTTACGAGATGATGTTGTTACAAATGGAATTAGGAAAGGAAAACTGGACTTATAGTGTAAAAAAGGTTTTGTCTGAACACGGTTTTGGAATTGTGTGGATGTATCAGGAAGTGGGAAATGAACAGCAGTATATATCAGAATTTAGAGATAGATTGATTTGTTCTTTTAAGCAAAATTGGCATTCAGATATGGAAAGCAAAGAGAAATATAGTTGGTTTTTCTCATTCAAAAGTATATTTCATACTGAAAAATATCTAACAGTCATCACAGATAAGTGGCACAGGTTAAATTATGCAAGATTTCGGCTACGGACATTTGGTTTCAATGCAAATAAATTGTGGTTTCAACCTGCAGCATCCACAGAATTGCCATGTCCTTTGTGTGCATCTAGTGTAGATGACGAAAAACATTTTTTGTTTCATTGTAAATTATACGATAAAGTAAGAGAAAAATGTACATTTTTTGAATCTCATCTAGCTAAAAGACATGATGTTTTTTCTGTTTTATCGTCTGATGATGAATATATCATACAGTCAGTAGCTAAATTTATCTCAGAAGCACAAAAAATAAGGCATAATCACAATGATCAGAGGTGTTCAAGCGTCCAAACATGCTCAGCAGGGCAAAAGTGAGGTGTGTGTGGGGGTGGTGGGTGGTAGGGGTGGAGTGCTGTCAGGAAGTTAAACGACTGACCTCACGTTCAGTGTCACAAGGAGAAGTGGGGGGGGCGGGGGGGGGGGGGGGGGGTCGGGGGGGGGGGGGTGGAGGGGGCGAGGGGGGGGGAATGGTGGGGGTGGAGTGCTGTCAGTAAGTAAAACGACTGACCTCACGTTCAGTGTCACAAGGTGAGGTGAGGGGGAGGAGGGGGGTGCGGGGGGGAAGGGGGGGGGGGCTGGAGGGAATCGTGGAGGTGGAGTGCTGTCAGTAAGTAAAACGACTGACCTCACGTTCAGTGTCACTGGGGTCAGGAGGGACAGGGAGTTGTGGGAGGGGTGTGGGGGGTGGGGGGATGGGGGAGGAAGGTGAGGTTGGGGCGGGGCATGTATAGAAACAGGTGCGTGACAGGGGAGGAAGAAAAGGAGCAGGATGGAATGCAGTTCAGAAGAAATAAGTCTGATCCCTCACTTTCGATTTTTTACGAGGGAGGTGGGGGTAGGGGGTGGGGGAGAGATGGGAGAGCGTGGGGAAGGGGAACGGTGGGTGTGAGGGAGGGTGGGTGTGGTGCGGAGAGCAATTATGAAATGTTACTTTTCAATCTCTGACGGTCGATTTCAATTTCTCGGCCAGGACAATGTCTTTAATTATAATTTCGATTTGGGTCGATTTCGAAATCGTCAGTTTTCAGAAGAGCGAGCGGGCGGGCGGGAGAGAGAGAGAGAGAGAGAGAGAGAGGACAGACAGACAGACAGACAGACAGACAGACAGAGACAACTCAAGAATATAATTATTTGAATATGGGGTCACCGACCTGATGACATCCGGGATGAACGTGATGCACACACAACCCAGAACTCCGAAACATAGCAGGAAGAATAAAAACACCACCACAAGGTAAACATTACCAAGCTCTCGTGAGAGAACGAATGACGCAACGAAACAAACCGCACGATAAATGCTTTTAGCTTGGGGTAGGCAGCGCTGCTCACTGTTAATGCGTTGAACACAAACATGGCAGCGTCTCTGGTAACACTGCAGCTTTCGTTCTGTAACTGGAGAGAGAGAGGCAGAGAGACAGAGAGAGAGAGAGAGAGAGAGAGAGGGGGGGGGGGGAATGTTTTATTCAAAAGGCCTTGACCCTTTTGAAGCGAATATAACATAATCTAGATGAGAAGCATGACCTCATAGATTAAATGCCTAAAACCAGAAGATGACCAGTTGTTAAGCTGTCTTCCTTTTCTGTTGTAAGAGGCATGATCAATTTCAAAATGGACGAAGAAAAAAATCGCTCGATAAAAATTGCTCTCAAAGGTTCATCAACTGCGGACACACAAAATAAAAAGCATTTCATTTTCAACGCAGAGAGAGAGAGAGAGAGAGAGAGAGAGAGGAGAGAGAGAGAGAGAGAGAGAGAAGGGGTGGGTGGGGGTAGGGGGGTGGGGGGAGGGCTCGATGATTCTTCCTTTTTTCTTTGTGACATTTCCGCCTTCATCATTTTCAGCCTTGCAGGCTCAATCACCCTCACTTCTTTCTGGAAGCTTTGACACAGTTCTTGTTCTTCGTTCTTCAAGATAGGAGATACTAGAATACTTTATTATCTCTAAAAGGGAACCTTTTAAAAAGTTTGTTATTAAATAAATAGATAAATAGATAAACAAACAAACAAATAAATAGATAAAGGAAATCAGTCCACAGAACAACATTCAGCAATATATGTGTTTAAAACAGTACAAAGTTATATAACAAACACAAGCTTGAGTGAATACCGCCAATTATAATCGAATAAGTAGCCAGTCAGTACATGTTAATTGTGCGGTTTGTTGTTGTTGTAATTGCTCTTCTCCCTCTTTTTCTTGCTATTGTTTGTGGCGTTTGAGCTGTTTAAGCCGTTTTCAA
Source organism: Babylonia areolata (assembly GCF_041734735.1). Lineage (NCBI taxonomy): Eukaryota > Metazoa > Mollusca > Gastropoda > Neogastropoda > Buccinidae > Babylonia > Babylonia areolata. Next base: position 98,058,591 of record NC_134876.1, on the reverse strand, counting down.
ATCTCCGGACTTCTCTCTCTCTATATATAAAAAATATTTCCTGAATTCAGGTTGTGTGTGTGTGTGTGTGATTTTCAAAATTCTTTCAAATTATTATTTCGTTAATCCTGCGATGAAAATTTGACGGATGTGTCAACGCTAAAAGTACAACTTGAGTATTAGTGCTTGTGTATAATTGTAGAACTATGCTTCTTTTTCTTGTTCAACTAACTTATTTATTTATTTGGTAGGTTTAAATGGATTACGTGATTTGAGAGCCTCTTTTCTTGTTATGACAGTGTTGTAGCCATGATATGGCCCTGTGAAGTTGGTTTGACCTTAAAAGCGATAATTCTTTCTCTTTTTTTTATTCAGTGAATGAATCGTGTTCTTTCTTCCTTTTTTTTTAAATTTACGATACATTCGTGTTTCTGTTATGTATTTATGTGAGAGTATGCGGTATGCTGGTATAGTTAATGATATTATTATTATTATTTTTTATTTAAATGATTGGTATGTTTTCGATGCTTTGTAGTTTATTCATTTATTGTTTTTACTGTATAGTTACCCCCCCCCCCCCTGTGTATTGTCCATGCTCTGCCGAGGAGGAAGGTGGCAGAATGGTTAAGACGCTCAGCTGCCAATACAGAGAGTCCGTGAGGGTGTGGGTTCGAATCCCGCTCTCGCCCTTTCTCCTAAGTTTGACTGGAAAATCAAACTGAGCGTCTAGTCTTTCGGATGAGACGATAAACCGAGGTCCCGTGTGCAGCACGCACTTGGCGCACTGAAAAAGAACCCATGGCAACGAGAGTGTTGTCCTCTGGCGAAATTACGTAAAATGAAATCCACTTTCATAGGTACACAAATATGTAAGCATGCACTCGAGGCCTGACTAAGCGCGTTGGGTTATGCTGCTGGTCAGGCATCTGCTCAACAGATGTGGTGTAGCGTGTATGGATTTGTCCGAACGCAGTGACGCCTCCTTGAGAAAGTGAAACTGAAACTGAATCTGCCGAGGACCTCACTATGTGGTTTACCCCCACATCATTTACCCCACCATGAAATCCTGTTATCACAGCCGCAACTTTCTTTCAGACATGTATCGCCGTTTTCCACCTGAATTCCTTTCTCAGCATCAGCTCTGCCGCTTTCTTGGCGGGGCTGTCCCCTGTAATCTGATTGGCTGTCGCCCCAGGGCAGACAACTCCCGACCACCCCGGACAACGGAGGGGAGACAATTGTTTGATCCAGGGCTTTGACATGTCGGGGATCTATTCGTTTCTGTTTTACTTACCCTTCATTCTGTCCTTGGAACGATTTACGATATGTCAAGATGTAGATTTTGTTGCTTATGTAAAGCGGTACGCGCGCGCGCGCGCGTGCGTGTGTGTGTGTGTTTCGGAATTTAAATTTTGAAGGCAGATGCATGCATTTTTTTTAGTAAGGTAAAACTAAGAAACATATCGATAAAAAGATCTCTCTCTCTCTCAAAACCAACAAGAGCAAACAAACAAAAAAGAAAAAAAACAAACAACAACCCCCCCCCCCCAACACACACACAACACAACAGAGCAATGATGAATAATTCTACATCCCAACAGCGACGATGTTCACTTGTGTCGACACAGCCTTCCTTCCATCAGAGTGCCCGATAGCACGGCAGTCAGGAGAGGAGCACAGGGTTGTACAGTGTGTGTTCTCCCCATCATCATTGCCCTGCAGGACCTGGCCGATCCACACCCCGGTGCAGTCTCCTATTCCTAACTCTTACTTTTTACTCCGGGGTCAAATTTGGCCAGCCCCCAGATTAACTGTAGCCTGGAATGACTCTCGGGGGGTAAACTTCAACAGGTCGGAACAGTACACTTCCACAGTCAGACCCCCACCCCACCCCTTTGTTAGTTGATATGGGAGTCATTTCAGTCTATTTTAAAAGGATACCGGGGGACGATTTGGCCCGGTGATAACCAATACATGCTAATCAAGTAGAAACCCCCTGTGTTCTCTTCCGGTAAGTTGTACTGGAAAGGAGAGTGGTGATCTGTAAAGGCCAGTACAGTACGACCCCCTTTTCATTTCGTTTTTCATTGATGAAATCCTTACAAGGGAGTAATCTCCATCTTATCGGGGGATCTAGACAAGCCACAAATGACCCCGGAGATGACAGAGCCATCTCCCCGGCCCTCCCCCTCCTCCACCACCCCGAAAACGGAGTATGACTGCCTACATGGCGGGGGGTAAAAACAGTCATACACGTAAAGACCCACTCATGTATACAAGAAAGCATGGGAGTTGCAGCCCATGAACGAAGAAGAAGACGGATCAGGGCCAGCCCAGAATGACCGTGGGGGAAAAACAGCAGGGGGTAGTATTTCAAGGCTGTTACACCGGCCTAGCCCGCACGTCACACATCTCAAGGCATTATGGGAAATAAATGATTATTCCTCCAATCAAAACACACTCCGGTTTGGAGCGGCCCCGATTTAGTCAAGGGCCGATTCAGAAAGCGATAAAGCCATCTCCATTTCCACGGGAACGCTTGCCCTCAGAGAGCTTGCCCCGGGCTAAGTCCTGTCGGGCACTGTCGCAGTCACGAAAGCTTCGGGTTTCACTGACCTTCCACGACCCGATAAGCTTTTGTTTTATTGATGAACTTTTGTTTTTATTGATTCGCTTTTGTTTTTATGGATTTTTTTCCTTCAACAGAATGTTATATTCAGAGCACAGTTCAAACTGCAATTTTGTTGACGGAGAAAGTCCACACACAAAAACTGTTAGTTGTGAAGTAAGACCTACGGTGTCTACGGTGTCAGTAAGCTGTATATTTGTACATAGCTATTTCCATTTGCTGCCATTTCATTTATCTTTTTTATTTTAATTTTATTTTGTTGGTTTGTTGTTTTCTTCTTATGTTGGACATGTGCTGCTGCCAAAAAGAAAATCTCTGTACCAAGTATAGACAATAAAGTTTGTGTATTGTATTGTATTGTATTGTATTGTATTGTATTGTATTCTATTGTATTGTCTAAAAGTGCCAACGTTCCAAGCCATATGTTCGTCTTCAGAGACTGTGACGTGACACGTCGAAATGATAGTGGGGATGGGGGTGCGGGGGGGGGGAGGCTTAGGGGGAGGGGGGGTCAGTGAGGCAAGACCACTTCACACTCTGTACCTCACACTGCTCATTTCTATATTAGGGCTACCTGACACATCGTATTTCTATACCTCACACTACACATTTCTATATTAGTGTTACCTGACAGTATCTACTACTCAATACCAGATACCGAGAATAAACAAAAGAAGAGCAAAACACTAACTCACGAAGAAACGTTTTGCTTGAAAAAAAAATCACGATTTCTCACTGCATGAAAAGCCCATAAAAAATTAACACAAACCACCACGCACATATATCTTCACAAGTGTCTGAGAACGTTGATGTTTTTGACTTTTTGCATTCATTATCAGTTGTTTCGCTTGTCAGTTTAACGACTTCTCTTTTACGAAGTCCTTTAAGTAATTTCCTGTAACTGTATTTAGAGGGTTTTTTTTGTTGTTGTTTGTTTTGTTTTTCTTTCAAATTTCACCCACATTTTTACCCTCATTTGCCCAGTTTCCCCCAACCCTCCATTCATCCACATCTCCCATCCCTTCTAACCGATAATACTCAGATGTATTCATAAATACTTTTACAAAATGTCTTCAATCACCGATATGTGTGACGGGACATTAAACAAAAATTCCTTCCTTCCTTCCTACATATATATATTTTTTATACTAAACCGCAAACAGTAGGTACAGTCTCCAATCGTCATTGAACGAGCCCCGAACATAATGAAATGTTTATGCTCCTGAAGTCGATAAGTTCTTTTGGCCTCTGGAATTAATTGAGTACTTTCTGCATAAATCATTTTCATTCTCTTGTTTGATTCCGCAGTTCTGTTTTGTGCGTCATGGCCAGATGCTTATTAATCCTCAAATTTTCTTGGATACCACGTGCTTTTTATCGGTATTAATTTCGTTTATTCATATTATATGAGTTCCATTAAAACATTCTAGAAACCAACAACAAATAAAAACGAAAACAGAAACAAAAATACAAGGCATGGACACAAAGTTCCTTTCACAAAACACATTCAGCACCCAACCCTTGGCATTGGTAACTAGATGACACTGGTAACTAGATGACACTGGTAACTAGATCGACACTGGTAACTAGATGACACTGGCAACTAGATGACACTGGCAACTAGATGACACTGGCAACTAGATGACACTGGCAACTAGATCGACATTGATAATTAGATCGCTAAATCTAAAAATTGATAAACTGGGCAATGCTGAAAATTGATTTATATATTTCACAGTTGCTTTTCTTTCCGACATTTTTTTTTCCACTTTGGCTGCAGTTTGTCTTCTTTATACCGTTTTAAAACTTACCAGAAGACATCCCACTTAACAAAGATTTTTTTGTTATCAGTGCTATCAGTTCGAAAAGTAGTTTTAGCCACAACAATTTCCATTCCCTTTTTTTCATCAGCATTCGGAGATTCAGCCCCATTTTCACACAATTGTTCCCCCTTTCTGAAATTAATGTTAGGGAAAACTGTCCTTTGAAGAAATGAAACGAAAGAAAGTGAAATGAGTTTCCGGCTTTAGTGGGCACGTTCCCCATCTCTGTGATGGTACGGTTCTGTATTCCGCCCTGCGCTGGATGTCAGAATGAGAGGAGAAAAAAATCGATCTGGCTTTCAGAGACCCATGGGCACGACAGACAAGAATTTGCCACAAGCATGAAAAAAAAAGGGGAAATAAAAGGAGAAAGAGAAGAAAAAGACAGAAAGAAAGAGAAAGGGAGGAGGGGGGGGGGGGACAGATGGGGGTGGGTGGGGGGTGGGGGGCTGAGAACGGGAAAATAAAGAAAAGAAGGAAGACGAAGAAAGGAAGAACGTCTGATCGACCCAAGCCGAGGTTTAGCTGACAATAAATGGTGCTTCACCCGGAATGAGTTTCTTTTCAAACAGGGCACGCGCACGGGAGGAGGATGAAGGCTGCATTCTGATTGGCCAATTCGCTGATGGCCAGCTCCAGAGGCCAGTCACGACCTGACGTTAAGGCCCCCGTCACACTGCCCGACGTGCCCATGGCGATTTGAAGTGTCGGCAAATCAGTCCCTTTCGCCGTTCGCAAGTCTCGTGATTCTTTATGCTGTTTCCTCTTTCTTTATCGTCGTTGTCATTTGTTGTAGCCTTCACTGATGCTGTCGTCATGTCTTTGTTGTTCTTATCCACAGCTTTGTGACTGTCATCATGTCACTGTTCCCTTGATTCTTTATTTGTTAATAGTATCATCACTGGTATTCATGATATCATTTATTTTTTCCCCCATCTGTTTTACTCTTATTTCTTAATCTGTTTATTTTATTTTATTTTATTTTATTTGATCTCATTTCATTTACAAATTCTTTATTTCTATTTATGTTTCATTTATTACTTTAATTCCTTCCTTCACTAATTTAACGATTTTTCCATTTATTTGTTTATGCATCTTATTTTACTTTTTCCTGAAGGCCTGACAAAGCGAGTTTAGTACGTTGCTGATCAGGCATCTGCTTAGCAGATGTGGTG
>NC_134876.1:98025485-98047985 GCF_041734735.1 Babylonia areolata | reverse complement strand
ATGTGCGACCAGTTAGTACCACTGGCCCAGATGGAGGCACTCCCTTGAAGTGGTTTTTTGGGGGGCGTGGGGTTGGGTCACCCTCGTTCTGCCCCAAAGTGAACCTATCCAGACTTGTCTTGGTTTTCCTAAAACAGCCTGTTTCAACATTCAGTTTTGGAAAATAACACATTCGAATGATGATCAAAAAGAGTTGGAGTTAATATTGGACAAGGAGTTGACAAAGGAGTTTCACAAAGGCGTGAAAAAAAAGCTGTAGGATAACTCCCAAAAGAGTGTTTCTGGACAGGGTCCAGTGGAGTCAACACGGTTCTTGGAGTCATCCCGTCCTTTCCTGACGCCGCATTGCCGTGTGACGTCATACCCAGCGGCCTCTGAGGACAGCAAAGCTGACTGATTGAACCAGACTTACGTGGAAGGTTGAAGGTTAATCAGAGTTCTACCCCTATGAGAGGGCACCCCGAAATAATTATGGTTTGGGTATGTGTGCTGGCTGTGTGTGTGGCGGCCTGTCATGGGACAGAGTCTGTCATGGGGCAGAATGTGTCACGGGGTAGAATGTGTCATGGGCAGAATGGGTCATGGTGAATGTGTCATGGGGCAGAATGTGTCATGGTGAATGTGTCATGGGGCAGAATGTGTCACGGGGCAGAATGTGTCACGGGGTAGAATGTGTTACGGGGTAGAATGTGTCGTGGGGTAGAATGTGTCATGGGGCAGAATGTGTTACGGGGTAGAATGTGTCATGGGGCAGAATGTGTCACGGGGCAGAATGCGTCATGGGGCAGAATGTGTCACGGGGCAGAATGTGTCATGGGCAGAATGTGTCACAGGGCAGAATGTGTCACGGGGCAGAATGTGTCACGGGGCAGAATGTGTCATGGGGCAGAATGTGTCACGGGGCAGAATGCGTCATGGGGCAGAATGTGTCACGGGGCAGAATGTGTCACGGGGCAGAATGCGTCACGGGGCAGAATGTGTCACGGGGCAGAATGTGTCACGGGGCAGAATGTGTCACGGGGCAGAATGTGTCATGGGGCAGAATGTGTCATGAGGTGGAATCAGTGTGTGGTGTGGTGATGCATGACAGGCTCTCAAGGCATTGCTGCGCTCCGGGGTAAGCGCGAGTCAAGAATCTGCTCCCCCCCCGCCCCCCAGCGTTTTTTGTTTTATGCAGATGCGGTGTTGCGTATATGAATTAGTCCGCACGCTATGATATCAGCCCATTTGAAACTGAAACTGAAAATTGGTCTGGGTCTGATAATGACCCCCCCCCCTTTCTCCCCTCCCTGTTTCAGTTCCAAGGAACATGTTATACAAGTGCTGACACACAGACATATTATGCGTGCGCGTGCGCGCACTCACACACACACACACACACACACACACACACACACACACACACACACACACACACTTTCTGTCTCTCTCTCTCACACACACACACATACACACACACGCGCGCGCGTACGTGAAGCGTATTTGTGAAAAGAAATTTAAAAGGAAAAATTAAGAAAGGGAGACAGCACGCATGCTTACATAGGAAGACAGAGAGAGAGAGGGAGGGGGGACAGATAAAGACAGGGATGGGAAATCAATCTGTTCCGGGAATCCCCGGACGGACAAGGACAGGAAAGGAAGGCTCAGTGTCCACGATAAAACTCAATCAGTCAGCCACCCCAGTCCACTTGTGATCGGTCGACAAGGACAACGGAAGTCTGATGTGACATCAGCTGGTGTCGGGTTAGGGAGTGACGTCAGTGGTTGACAGTCTAGAGACCTTGTGGAAGAGCAGCCAACGTGTCTGTATTATATGATAATATTTTGTAATTCTTTGTGTCACAACAGATTTCTGTGTGTGTACGACAGGCTGTCATCTCGTGGGACAGGGCGTCTCCGCAGTGCTAGGCCACGCTTCTAATTAAAAAAAAATCACGTCTGTTAGTGTACTTCTTTTAAATCAAAGTGGATTTTTTTGACAGAATTTTTGCAAGGGACAACCCTTTTGTTTGCCGTGGGTGCACCGAGAAATATGTTTACACACAGACCGCCTCAGTGATGGCTGTCCTCGCTGCCTGCTTCCCAGACCTGACCTCGCTTTACCGTCTCAACCAAAAGACAAGTACCCAGACCACCACGCAATATCTTATGTGTGTGTGCGTGTGTGTGTGTGTGTGTGGGGGGGGGGGTAGAGGGTGGTGGTGGTAAAACTCTTGGTCAGTAGTGGAGTGATGGCCTAGAGGTAAAGGTTCCGCCTAGGAAGCGAGAGAATCTGAGCGCGCTGGTTCGAATTACGGCTCAGCCGCCGATATTTTCTCCCCCTCCACAAGACCTTGAGTGGTGGTCTGGACGCTAGTCATTCGGATGAGACGATAAACCGAGGTCCCGTGTGCAGCATGCACTTAGCGCACGTAAAAGAACCCACGGCAACAAAAGGGTTGTTCCTGGCAAAATTATGTTGAAAAATCCACTTCGACAGGAAAAACAAATAAAACTGCACGCAGGAAAAAATACAAAAAAATGGGTGGCGCTGTAGTGTAGCGACGCGCTCTCCCTGAGGAGAGCAGCCCGAATTTCACGCAGAGAAATCTGTTGTGATAAAAAGAAATACAAATACAAATATGGAAATGGAACCCGTGGACAATCACTTCCTACTGGGATGCATTACCACGATACCACTGTCGTGACCTTTAGCCGTAGTCAGTAAATGAATGACAGCTTGCTATTTTCTGACGGTAATAGATTAAGCATACATATTTAAAACTTTTTTTTTTTTTAATTAATCCAACCCTCTAGAACAAACGAAAAAAAAAGGAGAAAGACGACGAGGAGGAGGAGGAGGAAGGAGGGGAGGGAGGAAGATGAAAGAAGTGAACAAACAAGGGAAATTTCAAAGAAAAAGAAATATACTAAAGACGAGAGGAAGAAGAAGAAGAGGAAGAAGAAAAAGAAGAGGAAGAAGAAGAAGAGGAGAGAGAGAGAGAGAGAGAGAGAGAGAGAGAGAGAGAGAGCTCAGGACTCAGGACTCATTTTGAATCAAGGATTGATATTTTAGGCATGGCCTGTTGTTCCAGTCTGTGCTTGCCAATCTACATCCATTACAAAAGGACACACATATTTGAAGGAAGGGTGAAAAAGAGAGAAAAAAGAAAAATCTATATATACAGAAGGACTGATGTGATGAAGAACAAACAAACACAAACACATACAAACACACACACACACACACACACACACACACACACACACACACACACACACACACACACACACACACACACACACACACACACACACCCACACCCACACACACACAGAGAGATTGACAGATGGACAGTAGAATAAGAGAGACAGACAGACAGACGGGCAGACAGACAGACAGACAAAAGCGATCAGTGAGGCTGTTCAGGCAGTGAAGCCATCAGCAGGGATGTGTGGCTGGTTCCTTGGGGAGCCCACAGGTAGGCCCACCGTGTGCAGAGGAGGCTGGTTCCTTGGGGAGCCCACAGGTAGGTCCACCGTGTGCAGAGGAGGCTGGTTCCTTGGGGAGCCCACAGGTAGGCCCACCGTGTGCAGAGGAGGCTGGTTCCTTGGGGAGCCCACAGGTAGGCCCACCGTGTGCAGAGGAGCAAAAGTGCTTCCTGTGATGGATGATGGCTGACTCCACCCGGACTTTCCTTGTATGCAGTGCTTACTTTCTCCCATGTCTTGAGTATTTTGGACTGGAAGTTTTAAAAAGAGAGAGAAAAAAGAGGAGGGGAGCAGCGGCAGGAGGGAGAAGAAGAAGAGGAAGAAGAAGAGGAAGAAGGAGAAAGAGAAGGAGAAGAAGAAGAGGAAGAAGAAGAAGAAGAAGAAGGAGAAGAAGGAGAAGAAGAAGAAGAAGAAGAAGAAGAAGAAGAAGGAGAAGAAGAAGGAGAAGAAGGAGAAGGAAAAGAAGAAGGAGATTCAAGATTCAAGATTCAAAAACTTTATTACTCAAGGATAAAGATTTTAGGCATCGCCCAGTCTTCCAATCTGTCCTTGTGACAACAATAACAATAAGAACATTAACGATAACGACAAAAAAAAAAAAAAAAAAAAAAAAAAGTTAACACTGCTACATCCACTGCTACTAGAACGAAGAATGATCACCACCATCATCATTAACATCGTAAAAAGTAATAAAACGAACGCATTCATACATTCATATCCATACACATGCACACACTCTCTCCACCCAACACACACACACACACCCACACACACACACACACACACACACACATATATATATATATATATATATATATACTTATGCACATACAGAGACATGACCGAGGTGAGAAACATATAGCGGACATAAAGAAAGTAGAGAAGCACAACTTTACCATTGCACATTTTCAAAAGTGATTAATTTGCTGATGCAGATGTTTCAGGTAATAACATCCAATTTACAGGCGAACAAGTAAGAACAAAGCACAAAGGTAGAAATAAAATGATTTCACTGCATGTAGGTATAGATACAAACTTCACGGAAAAAAGCATGATTTTTGTATTTTTTTAGCTGGTTATTAAAAAAAAAGAAAAAAAAAAAGGAAAAAAAAGCAAGCTTTGTGGGCCTATTGTTTGTGGAGCAGAAGTTCTCGTATGTTTGATTTGAAGGAACGTAATGAATCGCACGTCTTAATGAACGAAGAAAGAAAGTTCCAAGCAGATGGTCCAAAAAATGCAAAGCTAGATTTGTACAAATCGATGCGCACACGAGGCAGAATATAATTATCTGAATCGTAACGCTCTGATGCCCGTTGAACAAGGTCACTGAGGTATGGTGGTGACATGTTTTTGTGTACTTTGAACATGAGGACCATTTTATTGTAGTCGAATTGCTTGTATAGTGGTAATATTTCCAGTTTTGTTAAATTTTCATCTGTTGATAGGGAGTGGTCTGGTAAAATAAGTTTAGCTGCTCGTCTATGCAATGAGTTAACTTTTTTTAGCTGGTTGTGACTGGCATTGCTCCAGACTGTAGATGCATAATTGACATGAGAGAGACAGTGTGCCCCGAAGAATAATTTTCTGGTTTGAGTATCGACGTAATATCTAAGTTTATTGAGTAAGAACAAATTGCGGGCTAATTGTTTGCATACATGGTTGATATGAGCTTGCCAGTTCAGTTCTTTATCAATAATTACCCCTAGAACGCGGTGCTCACAAACTTGTTCAATTGATTTCTTGTTTACCTCGAGCTTTAAAATGAGAGGTTTACGTTGGTGTTTCTGTCTGGATGTCAATGCCATACTTTTTGTTTTGTGTGGGTTAAGTTCCATGTGGTTTTGATAACACCAGTCTGAGATGTCATTTATTCCCTGTTGTAGAGATGATTCTACAAGATCAATGTCGGTGTCACTACAATGAAGGGAACTGTCATCAGCGAACATATCGCAGATGACATTGCTAGGTGATATGTGCATCGGCAGGTCGTTAATATAGATGCAAAAGAGTAGGGGTCCAAGAACAGAGCCTTGCGGAACACCACGATCTACATGACCTTCAGAAGAATACGAGCCGTCTAAGTAAACACGCTGTGTTCTGTTTTCCAGGTAAGACTGGAAGAAGGAAACAGTTGCCTTGTTTTGAGTATACTCAGTCAGTTTTTTTATCAGTATTCTGTGATCAACAAGATCGAAAGCCTTCTTTAAATCTAGAAAAACTGTTCCAGTGATCTTGTTTTGGTTCACTGCAGATAACCACGTATCACAAAGCCGGGTTAATGCTGTGTGACAGGAGTGATAACGCCGAAAGCCGGACTGAAGGGGATGAAAAAGGTTATTTTGCTCCATATGTTTCATAAGGTGCTTGTGGACGTGCTTTTCGAGAGGCTTTGACACTACTGATAGTAGGGATATCGGTCTTAAGTTGTTGAGATCTGTGATATCGTTTGACTTTGGCAGTGGAATTACTTTTGCTGATTTTAGCGCAGATGGAACGTTGTTCTGTTCGATGCACAAGTTGTAAATGTATGTAAGGGAGTCTACTATGTAGGGTAGAGCAAGCTTGAGAACAGATGCATTTAAATTGTCTGGACCCATTGCTTTCGTATTCTTTAGATTTGAGATTAAGGAACCAACTTCATGAACAGCAAGTGGAGGGATAGCGAATGAGGTACTGGATTTAAGACGCTCTTGACAAAATGTTTGTAGCGACGGAGGAGTAATGTAACATTCTGAAGGAAGGTAGTTTGCAAATGTTTGGAGAATGGAGAAGAAGGAGAAGGAGAAGAAGAAGGAGAAGAAGGAGAAGAAGAAGAAGAAGGAGAAGGAGAAGAAGAGGAAGAAGGAGAAGGAGAAGAAGAAAGTCATCTTGCACTGAACTATTTGATTAGTTCGCTGCTCAGATCAACTTTAGGCGTTCAAGGACAGTTCATCTGACGCGTTGCTTGGCACGTGTTGGTCACCTGACAGAGAGAGAGACAGAGACAGACAGACAGACAGACAGACAGACAGACAGAGAGAGAGAGAGAGAGAGAGAGAGAGAGAGGGTGTTAGGGGATGGAGGATATGCGTGTCACCCCCCCACTATACAATGTCATTAGCAGTCCCGCTGCCCAGCTCCACTTTGTTCGGTGAAGGTGAAGGTGAAGGTGAAGGTCACCCTGTGAAGTGCGGGCCAGCTATCGGATCCCATTTCCTCTTCCCGTTTCTCCTGCTGCTAGATGGTGCCGCCCCCCTCGCCGGCCTCTGGAGAGTTGGACTCTTTGTCCTGTGTCGCCTATCCAACCATTTTCTCTACCACACACACACACACACACACACACACATACGCACACACACACATACGCACACACACACACACACACACACACACACACACACACATACACACGCACACACACAAACACATACACACACATACGCACACACACAAATAGATAGGGGGAGAAAGAAAGAGAGAGAGAGAGAGAGAGAGAGAGAGAGAGAGAGAGAGAGAGTGCAACTTAGTTCATAGGCGAACTGGTATAGGTTAATTGAGATCACCAATTTAGTTAGATGACACCCACGGGCAATACGTTCTGTGCTCAGAGACACGCTGACACCCTCCCTCCGTCCCTCAACACACACACACACACACACACACACACACACACACATATATATATATATATATATCATTTACCCCTACACACACATACACATATCATTTACCCCCCCCCACACACACACACACACACACATCATTTACCCCTACACACACACACACACACACACACACACACACACACATCATTTACCCCTACACACACACACACACACACACACACACACACACACACACACACACACACACACACACACACACACACACGCACATACATATCATTTACCCCTACACACACACACACACACACACACTTGCGCACAGACCTTCTTGCTCTCCCCCCGCATCCTCGTCCCCACACCCAGTACATACACAGAGAGACAGAAAGAGACAGGGAGAGAAACAGAGAGAGAGACTCAGAACTCATATTTATGCAGAAAGGCTTTAGCTTCATTTGAAGTGGTGAGATACACCAGTCATATACACATGCATATATATCTTGTCTGAACATGTGTGAAAGAATACCATCAACGAAATACGATTACACACACACACACACACACACACACACACACACACACACACACACACACACACACACACACACACACACACACACACACACACACACACACACACACACACACACACATTTTATCCATCTGAGACATGCAGAAGATCCATGAACATATATTGCTGAATTCTGTGGTATTCATTCCTCACTGTACAAAAGCAATGATAACAGAAAATTCGATGGACTGTTGCAGTGCTTTGTAAAAAAAATATATCTAATTCTTAAAAATAATCATTTCGTGCTGGGAAAGAGAGAGAGAGAGAGAGAGAGAGAGAGAGAGAGAGAGAGAGAGAGAGAGAGAGACAGTGGGAGAGAGCGACAGACCGACAGACATACTGAGAAGGAGAGAGACAGAGACAGAGTCTGAACCATATCCAGACAGAAAAAGACGGAGAGGCAGGGACACAGAAAGAAGAGTTTGAGGTCAGGTCAGGGAGAGAGAGAGAGAGAGAGAGGGAGGGAGGGGTGGAGTGGGTAGAGGTGGGGGTGGGGGTCCATTCAGTTGGTGGCGTGGCAGGATCTGACAAGTCTGATCGGAAACGCATGCAAATTGATAACAGACAGCCACGTCCCCAGGGATTATTCCCCTCCCACCCCCAACACTCCCCATCCCCAGCTCAAAACCTCCATTTCACAAAGTGCTGGCAGATGAAATCGTTTTCCACCAGGGGGACAAAAGGGACGTGGTGGCCTTTTTTGCGGAAGAAACTTGATATCACTTCAATGCCCAGTAGAACGTGACAGCAACAGTTCTTTGTCAGCAGTACAGTGATAAACAGTCCGGGCCTTCCTTCCACGTGGAGCGATGACCGTGTGGTGATGTGTCTGACAAGTAAGAGAGCGTCCGTGAGTTCCAGTCCCACCACGGACAACCTCTTTAGTGGTGGTCTGTATGCTAGTCTTTACATTGAGTACACCAAATGCGATCAAAACCTGTTCTGTCATTTTAAGGTTGTTAGAGGAAAAAGGACTTTCACGTTTTCTTCCAGTTGGAAGCCATTGTTGTTTGCGCACCATTTTCCTCCTCCCAGAGCTGAATGAGACGCAAGGGCTGGTTCAACATAGAGGAGCCAATGACATTATAGGATAACCACCAGCATAGCGGACCCAATGACATTATAGGATAACCACCAGCATAGCGGAGCCAGTGACATTATAGGATAACCACCAAAGGCTGGTTCAGCATAGCGGAGCCAATGACATTATAGGATAACCACCAGCATAGCGGACCCAGTGACTTTATAGGATAACCACCAAAGGCTGGTTCAGCATAGCGGAGCCAATGACATTATAGGATAACCACCAAAGGCTGGTTCAGCATAGCGGAGCCAATGACATTATAGGATAACCACCAGCATAGCGGAGCCAATGACATCATAGGATAACCACCAAAGGCTGGTTCAGCATAGCGGAGCCAATGACATTATAGGATAACCACCAGCATAGCGGAGCCAATGACATTATAGGATAACCACCAGCATAGCGGGCCCAATGACATTATAGGATAACCACCAAAGGCTGGTTCAGCATAGAGGGCCCAATGACATTATAGGATAACCACCAGCATAGCGGAGCCAATGACATTATAGGATAACAACCAGCATAGCGGAGCCAATGACATTATAGAATAACCACCAGCATAGCGGAGCCAATGACATTATAGGATAACAACCAGCATAGCGGAGCCAATGACATTATAGGATAACCACCAGCATAGCGGAGCCAATGACATTATAGGATAACAACCAGCATAGCGGAGCCAATGACATTATAGAATAACCGCCGTGTTAAAGACCCCATATGTTTTACGCCCATCCGGGAAGTGAATCCACATCCACTGGGTCAACAGCTTGGTACAGGAAGGCGGGGCCCAATCCTCTTCCTCCCCAGCTGAAGTCAGGTACCACACTCGTTCACATATGGCTGGAGAGAGGAGATTCGGAGTGAGGTGCCTTTCCCAGGGATACCGCACCATGCCGAAACGGGGCCTCGAACCCTGATCCTTGGTGAACACTGGATCAGAAGCCCAATGGCGAACCGATTCTGGCACGGCAGGTCCTTACAGATGGTGTCGGTCTCTCTGTCGTGGCCAGACGTGTAGACAATGATGCCTGTGGGTTCTGACCCCTTTCAGTCCTGTCTGAGTGTCTGCTAACCTCTGCCCTGTGTGTGTGTGTGTGTGTGTGTGTGTGTGTGTGTGTGTGTGAGTGCCTGTTATCTGCCCCTTGGCTGGGGGGGTTTCTCCACACTTCTGTCGCCGTCAATTTTATGTTTTACTTGGGCGTATTCACACGTACACGCATAGTTTCAGTTTTCAGTTTCACTTTCTCAAGGAGGCGTCACTGCGTTCGGACAAATCCATACACGCTACACCACATCTGTTGAGCAGATGCCTGACCAGCAGCATAACCCAACGCGCTTAGTCAGGCCTTGAGTGCATGCTTACATATTTGTGTACCTATGAAAGTGGATTTCATTTTACGTAATTTCGCCAGAGGACAACACTCTCGTTGCCATGGGTTCTTTTTCAGTGCGCCAAGTGCGTGCTGCACACGGGACCTCGGTTTATCGTCTCATCCGAAAGACTAGACGCTCAGTTTGATTTTCCAGTCAAACTTAGGAGAAAGGGCGAGAGCGGGATTCGAACCCACACCCTCACGGACTCTCTGTATTGGCAGCTGAGCATCTTAACCATTCTGCCACGCATAGACAGATACGTACACACAATTGTACACATTCACGCACGTACGTACGGAATCACACACAGACGTTCACATAGCGAGCAACCACACACACACATACACACGCACGCGCACATGCACGCACACACACACACACGCACGCACGCACGCACATATACATACACACGCGCGCGCGCATGCACGCAAACACACAAACACATGCACATAAACCGACACATTTACCACAGCCCACTTACATCCAAACCATCTGAACCATCAACCCTTCTCCCCCCCGTCACACCTAACTCACAGTGCCCCTGAAGGACTCACAGGAACAGTCTGCAACAACACTTCACGGGTCAGCTCCAATGTCCGCCATTAACACAGAGCGACCACACGTCACCATAGTGAAGTGGAGCAGTTGCCCATCGGTGACACACCCGACCAGGAGTGTCCATACGTTCGAATCCCATACACCGATCGGAATTTTGTTTTAACTCTCCCTCCTCCTCCATTTGACGTTAAGTGGTGGTCTGGATGATAGTCTTTTGGTTCAGACGATAAGCCGAGGTCTCGTGTGCAACATGTAGTTGGCGCACGTAAAAGAACCTGTGGCAACAAAAGGGTTGTTTATGACAAAATTCTGTAGAAAAATCCGCTTTGATGGTGAAGGGAATACACTTGCTGACAGGTAAAAAAATCCACTTTGATAGTGAAGGGAATACACTTGCTGACAGGTAAAAAAAATCCACTTTGATGGTGAAGGGAATACACTTGCTGACAGGTAAAAAAATCCACTTTGATAGTTAAGGGAATACACTTGCTGACAGGTAAAAAAAAATCCAATTTGATAGTGAAGGGAATACACTTGCTGACAGGTAAAAAAATCCACTTTGATGGTGAAGGGAATACAGTTGCTGAAAGGAAAAAAAATCAACTTTGATGGTGAAGGGAATACAGTTGCTGACAGGTAAAAAAATCCACTTTGATAGTTAAGGGAATACACTTGCTGACAAGTAAAAAATTCCACTTTGATAGTGAAGGGAATACACTTGCTGACAGGTAAAAAAAAATCCACTTTGATAGTGAAGGGAATAAACTTGCTGACAGGTAAAAAAATCCACTTTGATGGTGAAGGGAATACACTTGCTGACAGGTAAAAAAAATCCACTTTGATAGTTAAGGGAATACACTTGCTGACAGGTAAAAAAATCCACTTTGATAGTGAAGGTAATACACTTACTGCCAGGTAAAAAAATAAATCCACTTTGATGGTGAAGAGAATACACTTGCTGACAGATAAAAAATCCACTTTGATAGTCAAGGGAATACACTTGCTGACAGGTTAAAAAAAAATCCACTTTGATAGTCAAGGGAATACACTTGCTGACAGGTTAAAAAAAAATCCACTTTGATAGTTAAGGGAATACACTTGCTGACAGGTAAACCTGTCACCTGTGAACCGGCATACAAAATTAAAAATTGCCAGCAGAGTCCTCCTCTGTCTGTCTGTCTGTCTGTCTGTCTGTCTGTCTGTCTGTCTCTCTCTCTCTGTCTCTCTCCTTCCCACTTTCACTTGTATATGATTCTTTATCATTGATGTTTTTTCCTTTCCATTTTCATAATATGAAGTTTGTATCAGGATTATGCACATGTGCATGTTTAAATGTGTATGTGAATGTCATGTCCTTACGTCTTTAGTACTTTGTGAATATTTTGATTCATTGTTTTCATTTTCTCTTTGCCCTGAGGGCTGCATGAAAAAAGACACATGTATGCTTATTCCACTTCCCTCAATAAAAAAAAACACACACCTTCGTTCGTTCGTTCGTTCGTTCTCTCTCTCTCTCTCTCTCTCTCTCTCTCTCTCTCTCTCTCTCTCTCTCTCTCTCTCTCTCTCTCTCTCGATCTCTTTCTCTCGCACTCTCACCCCCACATCCCAACGGACACCAGTTGATGTTATCTTCTTTTCTTCTTCTTTTTTTCGTTTTTTTTCCACTTCACACCCCAACAGAAGGGGTCAAGGACTTCTGAATAAAACATTCCGGCTTCCCACTTGCGACCTCACACACACACCCACGCACACACGGACACAGACAGACATACAGACGCGCGCGCGCACACACACACACACACACACACACACACACACACACACACACACACACACACACACACACTACAGCAAGGAATCAATTGTAAAAAGGGAAGAGAGCAAAAACGTCCTGTTTTTGCCAGCCCCTGAGGACGCTCTGACGACGGTAATTATGACTGACACAAACCTGTTTCATAACCCCTGTGAATTCCCTTGCCGCTTGTCGCCATATTGATTACCGCCCCTGAAAGAGGGACAGCAACTAGCATACAGGAAAACGTTTGTCTTTTTAATGATGATAATGGATCATCACGCTACTCTAGGTCTCCCTACAAAGATCTTTTTTACATCAAATATTTTCTAATGTCTTCCGTAATTGATAGTCGTGCAGTTGTTGTTGGTTTGCTGTTGTTGTTGTTGTTATTTTTCTGTGTGTCAAACAAGTATCAATGAAATGTGCAAAACAATGCCTGCAGCCTGGCTGGAGGTGAATGATCGGAAGGACAGTGGCGCCACCTTTCCCCCTATCCCCTTCCCTTCCACAACCGCTCACTCTCTGCTTAACGTGTCAAAAAACTTAGTTATCAGCCTGTCTGAGAAGAGAATCGACTTGTCTTCCTAGCTAGCAACTTTAATCCAATCGTCGCTGTTTGAATTAGTTTTTCCTTTTGTTTTCCATTGTTTGTGTCTTCTCTGGGTTTTTTTTCCGTGCTGTTGCGTGTGCTTGCATGCGTGTATGTGTGCATGTACGTGTGCACACGCGTATGGTCTTTACGAGTGCGTGCGTCCGCGCGCATACACGTGTATGTATACGCGCGTTTGCACGCGACTTTCGACTATTCCTGTCTTTAAAAAAAAAAGATGAAAAATATACTATTTGCTCTTGCTAGATATTGAACTGTGGAGATGAATGACGTGCTAGTCTCTGCATGGATACCTCCATGGCCTGTCATTCCGTTCTGGCGGTTCTCGTCCTCCGTTGGTCAGTAGTGTCGGACCACAGACCACACATCCCTTCAGTTCACAGACCACACATCCCTTCAGTTCTTTGTCAAGGAACACACATCCCTTCAGTTCATTGTCAAGGAACACAGACCACACATACCTTCAGTTCACTGTCAAGAACCACAGCACCACACATACCTTCAGTTCATTGTCAAGGACCACAGCACCACACATACCTTCAGTTCATTGTCAAGGAACACAGACCACACATACCTTCAGTTCATTGTCAAGGAACACAGACCACACATACCTTCAGTTCATTGTCAAGGAACACACATCCCTTCAGTTCATTGTCAAGGAACACAGACCACACATACCTTCAGTTCATTGTCAAGGAACACACATCCCTTCAGTTCATTGTCAAGGAACACAGACCACACATACCTTCAGTTCACTGTCAAGAACCACAGCACCACACATACCTTCAGTTCATTGTCAAGAACCACAGCACCACACATACCTTCAGTTCATTGTCAAGGAACACAGACCACACATACCTTCAGTTCATTGTCAAGGAACACAGACCACACATACCTTCAGTTCATTGTCAAGGAACACAGACCACACATACCTTCAGTTCATTGTCAAGGAACACGGCACCACACATCCCTTCAGTTCATTGTCAAGGACCACAGACCACACATCCCTTCAGTTCATTGTCAAGGAACACAGACCACACATCCCTTCAGTTCATTGTCAAGGAACACAGACCACACATACCTTCAGTTCATTGTCAAGGAACACAGACCACACATACCTTCAGTTCATTGTCAAGGAACACAGACCACACATACCTTCAGTTCATTGTCAAGGAACACAGACCACACTTACCTTCAGTTCATTGTCAAGGAACACGGCACCACACATACCTTCAGTTCATTGTCAAGGAACACAGACCACACATACCTTCAGTTCATTGTCAAGGACCACAGACCACACATCCCTTCAGTTCATTGTCAAGGAACACAGACCACACATCCCTTCAGTTCATTGTCAAGGAACACAGACCACACATACCTTCAGTTCATTGTCAAGGAACACGGCACCACACATACCTTCAGTTCATTGTCAAGGAACACGGCACCACACATACCTTCAGTTCATTGTCAAGGAACACAGACCACACATACCTTCAGTTCATTGTCAAGGAACGCGGCACCACACATCCCTTCAGTTCATTGTCAAGGAACACGGCACCACACATACCTTCAGTTCATTGTCAAGGACCACAGACCACACATCCCTTCAGTTCATTGTCAAGGAACACGGCACCACACATACCTTCAGTTCATTGTCAAGGAACACAGACCACACATCCCTTCAGTTCATTGTCAAGGAACACGGCACCACATTACCAGGAAATAGGTGCCACGTGCTGCGGTCCAGGCTCACATTGGCAGGACAACGAAAACATAGACACAGATATCAGTGATGAAGAGGTTAGAAAGGGAAGATACGGGCTACGAGGCAATGTTTTAAAAGAAGCAATTGCTTTTTAATCACATAGCTGTGTTAGCTCTTGAGTAAAATAGCAACTGTGTATGCAATAGGATATATACCAGCGTTAACAGTTTCAGTTTCAAGAATTTAAGGTGTTAAAGCGTGCGAACTGATCAATACCACACATGTGAAAAGAAAAAGAGATAGAAAAAAAGCGTAGCAGATGTTTGACCCACGCATAAAAGCCAACACGCTGGTCAGGTTCCAGAGTTAATGTTGATCATCAGTTCCATATCAAACACACAATGACATCGGATACTACAAGAACAGCAGCAGCAACAACAACGACAACTGCTACCACTACTTATTCAATTCACTTAGTGATGCCTGCCGTTGTGTGAATCTACAGGGAACAGGAGTAGCCTCACAATTAACCCTCCCACGTAATGACCCCCTCCCCCCCTCCCCCCGCTCTTTCTAGAAGCGGAGTGCACGTTACAGCTCAACGCGTACCACACCGCCACTGTTTTCCATTGGAGATCCCATCTCCCGAGCCAGGGGAAGTAATCCCTAGAGGGCGCGGTGGGGCGGATGTCGCCATTTGCATTCTGGGTTAGCGGCAAACAGCGGACACAGTGGGCACCGTTTGTTCAGCATTGATATGATAGTAGGGGCTCTCTCTCTTCACCAGGGGAGAGTGTGGTCTGCTGATGATATTCTAGCGGGGAAAATGGGGTCACTGCACAATGGTGTTTGTATTATGATGTGGTTTCCAGTTCTACTATCGGCTCATTTTCATAGTCCAGTGATTTTATTCTTTGTTTCTATGCGCTCTTTCCAATTATTGTTAAGTTATAATAATGATGTGCTTTTATATACAGCGCTTTCCCTGTTGCTTAAAGATTTTTTTAACAATACACGTGGTATAAACGAAACACATCAATATAAAACGATATGTAAAGATACTAACTCGCTCCAGCTGAAAATATACCTACTATTTTAAAACAGGGAACATCACTCGCAATACATATACACACTCCTCCCCCACCTCCCTCTCCCTCCACCTCTGACCCCTCCCCCCCCCCCACGCACACACTGCCAAGAGAGGGACGAGGGATCTATGATTCAAAATATTGTTTGAACAAAATTAATGATTATGTTTTAAGATCGGATTTGAAATATCTAACAGTGGAACATGCAGTGTCTGATATTTTGTGGTAGAGATTTCCAAAACGAAGGTCCGTTGTGTACAAATGTTCAGTAACCATGGGACTTGCGTCAATTCAGCATTAGCATAATATCCGTCTTATTTCATACATTTCTTTCCGTACATAGTAGTGATTACGGCTGAGGTGAGACATTGTTAGCATAATCATCTATTTCAGTCAAATATTGATTTAAAAGCATGCAAAAGACAGGTTTATATCCATTAATGTCCAATGATGAATTGGTGCACACGCCGGTATATAAATCTCTCTATGTGTCTCTCTGTCTCTATCTGTCTGTCTGTCTGTCTCTGTGCGTCGATGGTAGGCAGTTTGGGCCCACAAACAACCATGATTTTATCATTATTTCAACAAAATTTCACTTATAATTTCTTAGCCATTTATACACATTTTTTTCCCATCACATTACCTACGTTGTTTTTGTTTTGTTTTGAATAAAGTAGATAATATAAAAATTCATACCAACAGGAGTAGATGATATAAAAATCATACCAACAGGACTGTTCTTAGAACATAGACATTCACCAAACAATGTAGGCCAACTGAAGACGAAAAGGAAAGGAAGATTGTGTGCATGGCCAGACCATCATGTCCTTGTCCTATTTTGGAAAGATGACTCACTCCGCTCTGTCTGTAATTAGTCCGCGTCCTGTCGCTCAATTGACTCTTAATTGAGCGGGAGAGGCCTGTAATTGGGAGTGTAAAGAGTATTACCGGTTCAGTGACGGGGAGTAGAGGGGTTGCAGACAGACAGACTGTCTTGCTGGAGTTTTTTTTTTCTTTTTCTTTTTTGTTGTTGTGGTAATTGTAGCGGAGCTGGCAAGTGCATGATCATTACGTCTGGTGATTGCTAGCTTTCTGTTCATATGTTGATCCTTGATATCTTTTGATTGTATATTACGAATAATGGGGGCGTGGGTGTGTGTGGGAGAGCGAGAGAGAGAGAAGAGATAGGAAGAAGGGAGATGCGGGGAAGAGAGAAAGAAAGAGAGAGGGAGCGAAAGAGAGAAAGAAAGAGAAAGAAAGAGGGGGTTGGAATCGTAATTGTTCTGAGAGAGAGCTACAGAGAGAGAGAGAGAGAGAGAGAGAGAGAGAGAGAGAGAGAGAGAGAGAAGGGGCCGTAATCGTTCTTAGATAGAGAGTGGGAGTGAGTTAGAGAATGATATGAGAGAAGAGAGAGAGACAGAGACAGAGTGAGAGAGAGAGAGATCAGGCGTAATCGTTGTGAAATACGGTATGGAGTGGGGAAATGACTGTAAGGGGAGAGAATGACAGGGGCAGAGAGAGAGAGAGAGAGAGAGAGAGAGAGGGGGGGGGGCGGTAACAATGGTCACAATTATTCTGTGGGAAAGAAAAAAAGGGAGTGGGGTAAACAGGCAATGAAGAGCCACAGAGAGAGAGGGAGAGAGAGAGAGAGAGAGAGAGAGAGGGAGAGAGAGGAGAAAGAGAGAGAGGGAGAGAGAGAGAGAGAGAGAGAGAGAGAGAGAGAGAGAGAGAGAGAGGATTGTTTTCTGTGTACCCGATGATGGAGAGAAGAGGGGGCAGAGGGAAATCCCTAACTCCACCCAGAGAGAGCGGCGTGGGGCAGGGATGGTGGGAGGGAGATTTGGGAGGTCACAATTATCCTGAAAATATTGAGTGAAATAGGATAATGGTGGATATAGGCCGGGCTGGAGAGAGAGAGAGAGAGAGAGAGAGAGAGAGAGAGAGAGAGAGAGAGAGACAGAGACAGAGATCGGTCATAGGATGCAATAAGCAAACGATGTGCATCGCGAGAGAGAGAGAGAGAGACAGAGAGACAGAGACATGCAGACAGACCGACAGACAGCGGGAAAGAAAGGGAAGTGAAGTTTGTGAGACAGTCCTTCAACAAGGCAGGGAGCAGTGTGATGGGAGACTGGGGGACAGGAGGGGTGGGGGGGACTGGCTTAGACAGACAGATAGATAGATAGATAGATAGATAGATGGCTGGCTGGCTGGATGGATGGATAGACAGATAGATAGACAAAAGGATAGATTGATAGATTGATTAATAGGTATATGGATAAACAGACAGACAGACAGATAGATAGATAGATAGATAGATAGATAGATAGATAGATAGATAGATAGATAGATAGATAGATAGATGGCTGGCTGGATGGATGGATAGACAGATGGATAGAGAAATGGATAGATTGATAGATTGATTAATAGGTATATGGATAAACAGACAGACAGACAAACAGACAGACCGATGAGTGGAGAAAGGGAATGAGAGGGGAGGGAGGGGGTGACGGGGCGAGGTTGGGGCCGAGGGGAGGGGGGGGACGCGGGGGGTGATGTGAGGGCAGGGAGGGGCAGGTCAGGTAATTATGAACACATCGCAGTGACTCCAACACCTCAATCTTGTCCCTTCTCTCTGTCTCCGTCTCTCTACTTTTCTGTCTCTGTCTCTCCGTCTTTCTGGTTCTTTGTCACTCTCTGTCTCTGTCTCTCCGTCTTTCTGGTTGTTCGTCTCTCTCTGTCACTGTATGTGGTATGTGTGTCTCCCTCCATTATGAAGATGATGATGATGATTATTGTTGTTGATGTTGTTGCAGGGATAGGTTGGAAGACAAGGCAATGCTTCAAATCTTTATTCTTGGGGTGTGACCTTTTTGAGTTCTGAGTCTCTCTCTCTCTCTCTCTCTCTCTCTCTCTCTCTCTCTCTCTCTCTCTCTCTCTCTCTCTCTCTCTCTCTCGCAATTCAGTGATTTAATGCAATGCCCTGATGTAATGTCTAGCCCATTTTGTATTTTACGCTGAGAAAAAGCGTGACATATTGATGGAGCTAAGCAAATGAGTATTTGCTGTCCCTGTTCTGGACGAATATCCATACAATGCAGTGCAGGTGTGAGCCGCAGGCCACAACTCAATTCAAATGAAGGATGCATCGCACGCGCGTGCGCGGTGTGTGTGTGTGTGTGTGTGTGTGTGTGTGTGTGTGTGTGTGTGTGTGTGTGTGTGTGTGAGACTTATCCACATGTCAGCTAAGTAAATTGTAGGATTGTGTAATCAGAGTCCAAGCAAAATTGTAATGTACTAGAATACTGTCTGTTATTGTTGACTATGTTAGGAGCCTGATGACTTATGAACATTAAACCATCTGGAAATCTCTCTTTCTCTCTCTCTCTCTCTCTGAATGATTCGCTGGCTCGCTGTCTGAAACAGCCTTATCACGAACAGACAAACCCCACGCCCAGATTTTAGATTCAATCACATTCAGTCTGGAAGAAAAGATCAGAAATCAGTTCACTTCACAGTCTACACTCTTTCACAGTTAACACAGCACACACACACACACACACACACACACACACACACACACACACACACACACACACACACACTTGTCTTTCTGTCTGTATTGTCTCCGTGTCTGTTATTTTCTGTCAGTCGTTGTGTCTGCCTGTGTCTCTTCTGTCTCTCTCACATACACTGCACTCTCTTCATCCTACCGCCTCTCCCTCCCTCATTCCCCCACCCACACCAGCTTCCCCCCTCCCATTCTCGAGCCAGATTTGTGCTTCAAGTAAGATAGAAGCCCCCAGCCCACGCACCTTCCGTCCCCCCCCCCCACTCCACCACCCCGCAACCCCCAAACAACAGCTCCGGCACCAAGAGAAGTCTTTTGAAGACAGTTATCGATTCCTTGATGTGGCAGTGCCGTCTCTCCACGATTGTTTCCGCTTCCGGTGTTGACATTTGTTCCTCCACAGGCTGAAGAGTGGTGTTGAGATTGAAAAGAGCTGCCGGAAGGTTTTTGTGTTGGGCTACAACAAAGAGATGAAACATTAATGCCGTCCCCGGCTGGCTTGGAAATAAGGTTTTGAAAAGAATGCAAGTGTATGCGCGTGTGTGCGTGCGCGCGTACGTGGGTGTGTGTTGAGTTCACATGCGTGCATGTGTGTGTGTGTGTGTGTGTGTGTGTGTGTGTGTGTGCGCGTGCGTGGGTGTGTAATGAGTTCACGTGCGTGTGTGTGTGTTGGGGGGGGGAGGTAAGGGGGGGGCACGGGGGGGGGGGGGGGTTGTTTGCCTGACTGCTCATTGTATAGAATAATCACACTGCACTCAAAAAGCAGACAGCGAGCAATTATCCGCAATCATCATAGGATTGTGAAACTGCCGACGTGTCGTGTGTTGCTCATCCACACTCTTTACAACACTATCCTCTCCCTCCATGAACTCGCCGAAACGAACACCAACCAAACACGAAAAACCACCAGACAAACACGTGAAAGTCCGGCGTGAACGATAAAGACGTCAGTGACTCTGGAGAGAGGAACGCAGACGAAAGGCAGACGAACAAACGTAGCCGCACTGTGGGGAGGCAGTAGCAGATGATGGGTCTCGTTCCCTCTCTTTGCGGGATTGACGCCTCTGGTCAAGGTCTTGGAGATTTGACAAAATCAGAAAAAAAGTTAATAATTTAATGAATTATATTTGTATTTGTATTTCTTTTTATCGCAACAGATTTCTCTGTGTGAAAGTCGGGCTGCTTTCCCCAGGGAGAGCGCGTCGCTACCCTACAGTGCCACCCTTTTTTTTTGTTTTTTGTTTTCCTGCGTGTAGTTTTATTTAATTATCAAATCAAACGAAAATAGGATAACCATCTACACATTTGAATTTGATCATAAAAGAAATTAAAGCTCTGCTGCTTCAACAACCCAAATAAATAAGAAACTTAAGAACTGAACAGCAGAGGGGAAACAAGAGGAAACCAATTTTTGATCCGAATAAGTTAAACAATTGATATATCCGAGGAGGAACGTGGGCGGATGGTGATGAAAACAAGTTCTTCGTTGAACAAAGACGCAACACACAGAATTAGACGTAACACAAATTTAAAACATTTCAAGAAATAGTTTAAAAGAAACACAAAGTTAGAACAGAAAAGATTTAAAACAAACTGATAAATCAAGCGAAGAAAAATAAGAAAACAGTCCAGGGAAAAAAAGCCCGTGGCATTGATTTAAAACGCTCAGGTGTATGTTTCTACCAGCCCTTTTAAGGTATCACCTGTCAAGGGGACAGGGCAGGTAGCGGAGAGTGTGGTGTCGGGTGGGTCCATTAGAAGAGGAAGGGGAGGAAGGAAGAAAGGAAGGAAGGAAGAAAGACAGCCAGAGAACAGAACTGGCCCCTGGCCATCACCACTGGTGTAGCGGTGGCCTAGTGGTTATACATCCGACTTGGACGCTAGTGTCCACTGGTTCGATTCCCATACAGATTTTTTATCCACCCCCCTCCACCATACCTTGAGTGGTGGTCTGAGTGCCAGTCTTTTCTGCATGAGACGTTAAACGGTGGTCCCGTGTGTAACATGCACATAGCGCACGTAAAAGACCCATCGGCAACAAAAGGGATGACCCTGGCGAAATTCTGCAGAGAAAGCCACTGTGATAATAAAACAAGTATACTTGCGGGCAGAACAAAAATATGTATTGGATTTAATTCCCTTTCTGACCATCTAACACTAATCGGAAAAATGGTCGCTACTGCCAAACAATGGACAGCATTTTTCGATTATAGTCTTAGCAAATAATGTATGGATGAGGTCTATGGGTATCTCTGAGGCGTGGGTGATTCATATAGGTTTATCATACAACCGAATAACCTGAAAAGATTTGTAAGTTTGTTTCAATTAGTCTATGTTGAAATCGCCCAAATCAAATAATTTGACTGGAGAACAGTGAAGTATCTTCCATGCCATTTGATGTGAAGTTTTCAGCGCGCTCTGCAGGGTTTGTATGAATATGGCCTGTGTGAATCGGTCATGAATTTTGTCAATGTATTTCAGTCCATATTGATTCAGTATGGTGGTCTTCAAGTGATACGATTCAAGTTGATGATTTAGAAAATCACAGGCTTTTTTCCCTTTGCCAAAAAAGTCGACTTTGTAGAAGGGATCTGGTTCTGTACTATAAACCTGGATGATACATTTGCTACTGATTCTTTTCAGTACTTATTGTGAAAACACAGCCTTGGGCTGGATTACATGAACGATCTTAGCAGCGCTAACTTTGCTTAGCGTAAAGAGATTTCCAAGGTCTGCGTTAAATCCACAGATCCAGGACCATTCTCAATGCTGAAAAAAAAAAATCACCTGGCCAGATCGTTCGTGCAATCCCACCCTCTTTCTTTCAGTTTCCATTATCACGACAGTTGTGAACGAAACAGTTTCAGTTTCAAGGAGGTGCCAAAGCGCGCGGACTGCTCCATATACGCTACACCACATCTGCTGAGGGGAAAAACAGAGGATCATCGCATGAAGAACCACGTGTATTGTTTAATACATGGTGGCATCTTTTGTTTCTATCTTTTCTTTCCTTTTTTTTTTCGATTTTCTTCATCTTTCTTCTTCTCTTCCTTTCTCCCCTCTTTCTT
>NC_134876.1:98012985-98022985 GCF_041734735.1 Babylonia areolata | reverse complement strand
TTTATAGGACTTCTCTAATCAACCGCTGCAGTCACCACCCGCTGTGGAGACGATCTGTTCACTGTGAGACCACGAGATCCCGTCTCTGAGAGATCCTCAACCAGGCCCTCAGGTTTCGCCAGTTGTTTTTCTTTATTTATCACTTGTTTGTCTTCATTCCGATCTGTGTTTTTATCATCACCCGTTTCCTCCGACTAGCAGAGAGACCAGCATTAAATCACGATTCCGTCTCCAAATAGCAATTCATTCCAGTGCTGTTTATCCCCCCCCACCACCCTCACCCTTCTCACCCCCATCTCTGGCACTGGAAGATAATTGAGTTGTGTCAGTGCTAAATCTTCCAATAATAGATTTTTATTCAGGCGATGTTTGTTCCAGCTCACAGACACTCCTCCACCCAACCCCCCACCCCCACCTCTGAAACCCCCCTGACCCCAATTGTCTCTGACAGAAGAGAGAAACGCATTTGGTCCGGGTTAATTCTTTCAATGTTATGTTTGTGTTATGTTGTTTTTGTTTGTTGTTGTTGCTGGCTGTAGTGCTGTTTGATCACACCATTGTCAGCCCAGTTCAAGTTCTCTGTCCATCTCTCATGTGTGTGTGAGGCACATAGCTCAGCTGATCGTGTGCAATGATCATGTATAGACCAAAATGTTCAGTTGTGTTCCCACATGTCAAACAGAATCTACCAAGGGTATGCACGTGAATAGGATGGGTACCACACACATACACACCACGCGGATACACACACACACACACACACACACACACACACACACACACACACACACACACATTCTGTCTCTATTTGTCTATCTATGTTTGTCTCTCTCTGTCGTATGTCTGTCCCTCTCTCTCTGTCCCTCTATGTCTATCTGTGTGCCCCTCTTTACCCGGAGGACATCAACCATCTTTATAGGACTTCTCAAATCAACCGCTGCAGTCACCACCCGCTGTGGAGACGATCTGTTCACTGTGAGACCACGAGATCCCGTCTCTGAGAGATCCTCAACCAGGCCCTCAGGTTTCGCCAGTTGTTTTTCTTTATTTATCACTTGTTTGTCTTCATTCCGATCTGTGTTTTTATCACCACCCGTTTCCTCCGACTAGCAGAGAGACCAGCATTAAATCACGATTCCGTCTCCAAATAGCAATTCATTCCAGTGCTGTTTATCCCCCCCACCACCCTCACCCTTCTCACCCCCATCTCTGGCACTGGAAGATAATTGAGTTGTGTCAGTGCTAAATCTTCCAGTAATAGATTTTTTATTCAGGCGATGTTTGTTCCAGCTCACAGACCACCTTCTCATGCCTCCCTACCACCACTTTCCCCACTCCCCTCTGGCAATAGAGAGAATCGCATTTGGTCACGATTAATTCTTGCAATCATATTTTTTGTGTCGTTGTTGATGTTGTTATTGCTCTTATTGTTGTTGTTGCTGTTGTTGTCATAGTTTTTGTTGTTGGTGTTGGTGGTGTTTCAGTACAGTTTGTTCACGCCCGTACATGCAATCGAGGTGATAACGAACTAAAACTGTAATCACAGGTTCCAGAGAGAGACGTTTTTATTCCAGTGCTGCTGAGGTCTTATATGAGGTATGAGGAAAAAAAGTCAACTTGTCAGACAAGTTAACTCCCTTTCCTTTTCTTTGTGTGTGTGAAACAGAGCTCTGCAGATGGTATCGAATGCTCACGGTGGGGAGACATCATGGTATCAGGAGTGCTCCAATTCCCCGCTGCTCGTTAGACCACCGTCACCAGCATTAAATCATGGCTCAGTTCCGAAAT
This sequence comes from Babylonia areolata, assembly GCF_041734735.1. Lineage (NCBI taxonomy): Eukaryota > Metazoa > Mollusca > Gastropoda > Neogastropoda > Buccinidae > Babylonia > Babylonia areolata. Next base: position 98,021,197 of record NC_134876.1, on the reverse strand, counting down.
AGCCATTCGTTCCAGCACTACCTTATTCCAAGCCCCATCTCCCTTATCTCTGGCACGGAAGAGAATTGAATTATGTCACTGCTAAATCTTCCAATAACAGATTTCATTCCAACGTTGTTTTGATCCTGCTCATCCACCACCACCACCACCACCATCCCCAATCTCCCCTCCCCCTGACCCCCTCCCTTCTCTTGCAACCCTCCTCCTCCTCCCCCCTTCTCTCACCTCCCTCTGCATGGAGGAAGGCCATTTAACCAGGTTCATTCCTACCAGGACATTTTGTTGTGTTTCCTGCTGGTTTTCTTCCAGTGCAGTTTATTCACATTCCCGCCTGCAACAGGACGGACAATCTGATAAAGCTGAGGTCACGGTCACAATGTCCACAGACATCTTTTATTCGGGTGTTGCTGAGGTCTTCTGCGTGAGGAATCAGATCAGAAATCTGCCTGTCGGTCCAGTTTTGTGGCTTCCCTTCCCCTCTCAGTGGCACTAAATATAGCTGCACTGATGGTGATAGTGAGCATGGCTTCACTGAGGGTGAGCATGGCTCCACTGAGGGTGAACAAGTGAGCATGGCTTCACTGATAGTGAGCATGGCTTCACTGAGGGTGAGCATGGCTCCACTGAGGGTGAACAAGTGAGCATGGCTTCACTGATGGTGAGCGTGGTTTCACTGATGGTGAGCAAGGCTCCTCTGATGGTGAGTATGGCTTCACTGATGCCACTGACTGATGATGGCAAAACGAAACATGATGCTGTCAATGCTTCATGTTAGACTGTAATTTTCAGCTGTTATTATTCTGTTGTTGTTTTTTTTCCACGTTTTGTGATGAGTGTGAAAAAAACAATGTGAGTGAAACTGGATGCAGAATTAAAAAAGCAAAGAAAAGAAACTCACACAAATCAAACATGTAAAAATCACCCCGCCCCAGCCAGCGTAGGAAAATGCTGTGTAGATTTTTGGTAGCATTCTCATTACTACTGCTACTACTACTAGTACTATGATTTGATCTCCGTGTAGTCACTGATTACAGCGCTGTTTTATTCCAAGTACTCTCTCCTGCTTCAGCTGTGGTACGAGAGATAACGGAGCCATGCCACTACCGAATCTTCCAACAATACTATTTACTCCAGAGTGGTCAGTTCCTGGTCGCTCCCTCCCTCCCCACCCATCACCCCTCACCTCTCCCCATCCTTCATCCCATCTGGCAGGGGAGCGAACCGTATTTAGTCACGGTTAATTCTTACAATAATATTTTGTAGCGTTTCGTGTTGGATTTCCTCGCACAGATTATTCCCCATGCCGGCCTCCAGCAGGGGAGATAATTCGATAAAGCTGCGGTGACCATCTCCAGAGAAATGAGGTCGGATGCGAATTCAGGCAGGCAGGGCATGGGTGGGAGATGTGTGCCATTCGTGTAATCTCGTTCAGGTCTTGGAGCTGGAGGGCAGTTTGGGCATTCCCAGCATTTTATTACAAACGTACTCATTATAAGTTTGTACTCAAACACTATAAGTCTAGCTCTAATATTATAAAAAAAAAAAAAAAAAATATATATATATATATATATATGTGTGTGTGTGTGTGTGTGTGTGTGTGTGTGTGTGTGTGTGTGTGTGTGTGTGTGTGTGTGTGTTTACAGCAGTTGATCAGTAGTAATAAATCCAGGCCGTCATATCTTCATTAAAAAAAAAAGAAGTGAAAACATGTGTCAGAGATCCTTCCGGTTTAATATTTATTTATCATTGAATACCTGACAGATTGGGGCAAAGAGAAAAGAAGGGGGCAGTGAGTATCGTAAAGTTGTCCAGTGTTTCCTCCAGAGGGGAACTGAGCGTGAATGGCACAGTCTGTCGACAGCTGAAAAACTCTGTGAAGTGCTCATTACAGTTGTGACTTAATTCTGGATACCAGCTGAATAGAAATTTCTTCTGCTTCTTCTTCTTCTTCTTCTTCTTCTCTAACCCTGTGAAGAGTCATTCATCATCATCATCATCATCATCATCCGTAGAGTGTCCACAATCATCAGACTGATTATTCTATTCTATTCTATTCTATTCATTGGGGTGTTGCAAAGACACCAGTTTCCTCCAGGTCTGTCGGTTGTGTGTCAAAGTCTGGGTATCTGCAAATGGTTTTCTTCTGCAATGTGGTCAGTCCACAGGGTTTTTTTTTGGTTTGTTTTATCTGTCTCCTCCTCCGTCTCCCTCTCTGAACAGTTCCTTGGAGGAGTGCTTTCGCAAGGCCATTATATCTTGTCTTGTGGCCATACCAGCGTAGTTGTTTTCTGAAGTGGTGTCAACAGATCTTCATAAGGTCCAGTGTGCTGCTTGATGGTTTGCCGATGTTCGTGGTGATATGATCAGTGTGTCTGATGTCTAGTATCGTGCGATAACACCTCATTTTCATGGAAACGAGAACTATCGTTATATGAGCAAAAATTAACATCCTATAGCCGGGCAGATACTTCAACATGACATATATATGTCTCTCAAGACCCACATGAGCGTATATGAATATGTGGCGAGAGTAGGCTTATTTTACAGACATTCTCTCTCTCTCTCTCTCTCTCTCTCTCTGTGTGTGTGTGTGTGTGTGTGTGTGTGTGTGTGTGTGTGTGTGTGTGTGTGTGTGTGTGTGTGTGTGTGTGTAACCTCAGGCAGATTTCAGTCAGATCGTATAATTATTTAACCAAGAATTCAGTGCTACATTTTACAGGCGCCGTTACCTTGTAGTGTCAGGATGACCCTGACGGGCTCCAGGGGGCGCCAGAAATATGGTCACTTCCACCTCATCCGTGAAAAGGAAAGATTGTTTGGATTTGCCATTTATTGAAGGTTTTTCATTTGGATTTGCCATTCATTGAAGATATTCATCTTGCTTTTAGATGATATCATTGTTCAAACTGTTATTTCAAATGGATTCCATTTCCAGCTAATCTGCCGTGAAATGGAATAGCAGAAACTGAAATGAGATAAAATGAAATGAAAGAAAATGAAAGCAAAATAAAATAGAATAGAATAAAATAAAATATATAATATGAAGTGAAATGAAATAAGATATTGAATCAACTTACTGTTTAAATTAAGGTGAAGAACAATGTTAAGTTGTTTTTCCATGACATCACCATTGGGAAGTCAAAACACACACACACACACACACACACACACACACACACACACACACACACACACACACACACACACACACACACACACACACACACAGAGAACTCAGAACTCAGAACCGACTTAATGTCAATAGCTTATCAGCCCTAATGACATGGGGGTACAATCAAAACAACAACAAAATAGTTCCAAAAAAAGATGGAACGACTATTCAAAACATAGTATTTTTGAAATCCATTGATAAGGAATCTACATAATTTCGACCATCCAGTTTACGAAGTTAGTTTCTTAAAGAACAACAATGAGTGATGTTATTTCTTCGAAAATTATATGCTTCGGCAATATACTTTGCCAGAGAGAGGAATGAATTTTCCTGATGTATGTTAAGTACACTGCACAGATCTTCATTCTTTACAGAACATGTTTTAAAGACAGTACATTTTTCACGAATATCAGCGTACGCTTTGCAATGAAACAAGAATTGTAACTCATCCTCTTTTTTAAAACCGCACATCGGACAAGGGGAGAGTATGGATGGGTTAATTTGAAGCCAATACTTATGAGCATATAATCCAAGAGATCTCAACCTAAGCCTGGCTAAACTGATGAGAGAGAGAGAGAGAGAGAGAGAGAGAGAGAGAGAGAGAGAGAGAGAGAGAGAGAGAGAGAGAGAGAGAGAGAGAAACGTTACACAACTCAAAGATAAAACACCGAAATTGCTTTTCTTTGATTTGATTGCAACATGTTTTTTGACTGGTTTACAACTTCATGCTCATGAAACTATCTTTTACATGAAAATGATATCTGTTACCTTTCACTATTACCATTGGCACGGTGCACAGAACTACCGTTGGCAGCATACTGTTATTTTATCATTATTCAGCTTATTCGTGGGGACGGTTGTTGGGAGGGTTGTCATCATACAGATACCATCATCAACTGTCTGACACACTGGCCCACAGGTTGCCGACTCCATCACCAAATACAGGATGACACACAGGGGAAAAGACCTCTGTGTACATTCACGACACACAGAGCACCTCTGTGTACATTCACGACACACAGACCACCTCTGTGTACATTCACAACACACGGACCACCTCTGTGTACATTCACGACACACAGAGCACCTCTGTGTACATTCACGACACACAGAGCACCTCTGTGTACATTCACGACACACAGACCACCTCTGTGTACATTCACAACACACAGACCACCTCTGTATACATTCACGACACACGGACCACCTCTGTGTACATTCACGACACACAGACCACCTCTGTGTACATTCACAACACACGGACCACCTCTGTGTACATTCACGACACACAGACCACCTCTGTGTACATTCACGACACACAGAGCACCTCTGTGTACATTCACGACACACAGAGCACCTCTGTGTACATTCACGACACACAGACCACCTCTGTGTACATTCACGACACACAGAGCACCTCTGTGTACATTCACGACACACAGAGCACCTCTGTGTACATTCACGACACACAGACAAACTCTGTGTACATTCACGCCACACAGAGCACCTCCGCAGCCAGAACTCACCACAATCTCCTCCTTCCCTCTCTGGCCTTCTCCCATTGGCTGTCTGCTGCAGCACGTGATATGCAAATACAGCGAGAACTAATTAGTTCTCTCTCTGCAAGCAATGATGATGCCAGAACACTCCGAGATCACAACAGGTCCAGGTCTGCTGATGGACTGGAATGGGGGTGACAGGGATGCAGGGGGGGGGGGGGGGAGGGAAGGGTGAGGACGGGTGTGTGGGTTGGGTGGGAGGGGAGTGGGGGGGGGGGGGGCAGGAGGCACTAGAAGGGGGAATGGCTGTTCCCCTTTCTGTCTGGTGAAGAAAAATCAATAGCCTGGCTGGATTGTGGAGGGGACAGGGAGGGGCTCTATCATTTTTATTTTTCTCACCCTCGCCCCCCCCCCCCCCCCCCCCCCTCCCCCCCCCCGCTCCTTCCCCCTCCTCCCCTCTCCCTGTCTACCTCCCAGGCCGGGCGGGGGTGTAGTTTGCCGGAGCAATTTGCATGAGAGCCGTGAGTAATTTAGCAGGCCAACACTTTTGGCCCTGCGGCTGCAGCAGTCCTGCTCAATGCTTTTTGACGCGGCCTGTCGCCTGTCTGATTACCCGCGGCATGAAGGACTTCCAGAGAGACCAGCACAGTCACTTCACCGGAAAAAAAGAAGAAAAAAAAAAGAAGAGAGAGATAGACAATCACTGACCACTACCACCACCACCACAGTGGTCTCTCCGTCACCCTGTCGCTGTCTATGTCTCATTTTGATGCACTGTGCGATGGCTATTTCCAGCTGAGTCCACCTCTTTGTTGACAGTGGTAGTGGGGTTTGCCTTCGATGGATGATAACCATGAAAATAACCACGGTTGTTGTTTTTTTTTTGCCATCGGACTGTTTGAAGGAAGGTAGAGGAAGGGAAAGAAGGCGTGTCCAGTCTCAAAGTTGTCCAGGGACAGTTGTCAGAGTGGAGGTAATGGAGGGGGGGGGGATGTTATGAAAGGGGGTGGTGTGAAGTTGGTGGGTGCTGATGGGAAGGGGTTAAGGGAAGAGATTCAAGATTCAAGATTCAAAAACTTTATTACTCAAGGATAAAGATTTTAGGCATCGCCCAGTCTCCCAATCTGTCCTTGTGACAACAATAACAATAACAACATTAACGATAACGACACAAAAATAATAATTTTGTTAACACTGCTACATCTACTGCTACTACAACGAAGAATGATCACCATCATCATCATTAACATCGTAAAAAGTAATAAAACGAACGCATTCATACATTCATATCCATACACATGCATACACTCTCTCCACACACACACACACACACACACACATAGAGGTATCGGGGAGAAGAGGTGGGGGTTAGCGGGGAAGGGTGGGGGCTGGGTGAGGGGTGGTTCAGACAACACCCCACCTTGTCCAAACAGACGTGATCTCGCCAAAGAAGTTCACCTGCTTGCTGGATGACCATGGAACTGTTTCTTTTCTTCAGAACCCCCTCCTGCCTCCAAACCTTGCACCCTCCCCCCTCCCCCCACCCGCCACCACTGGTTCGCATGGTAATTGTTCATCTTTTGTTCTGTTGTCCCCCCCCCCCCCCACACACACACACCCGCCACCATTGGTTCGCATGGTAATTGTTCATCTTGTTCTCGTGTTTCCTCCCCCCCCCACCCGCCACCATTGGTTCGCACGGTAATTGTTCATCTTTTGTTCTGTTGTCCCCCACCCCCACCCCCCACCCGCCACCATTGGTTCGCATGGTGATTGTTTGTTCATCTTGTTGTGTTGTTTACCCCCCCACCCCCCACCCGCCACCATTGGTTCGCATGGTGATTGTTTGTTCATCTTGTTCTGTTGTTTCCTGCCCCGGCCTGCACGAAGAGGCTACACCCAGCAACCTTCACTGAGCGTCAGTCACTTGCGTTTTGTGTGATTGATGATTTGGATCTGCTTTTCCACTTGGTTTGAGTGGGAACTGGCGGGTTTGGGGGTTGTGGTGTTGAGTTTGTGTGGGTGTGCGAATGAGGAAGTGTTTGTGTACGTGCGTGTTCGTGAGTTTGTGTGTGTGTGTGTGTGTGTGTGTGTGTGTGTGTGTGTTTACAGCAGTTGATCGGTAGTAATAAATCCAGGCCGTCATGTCCTCATTAAAAAAAAAAGAAGTAAAACATGTGTCAGAGATCCTTCCGGTTGAATATTTATTTATCATTTAATACCTGACAGATTGGGGCGAAGAGAACAGAAGGGGGCAGTGCACATGATCAGTGTCCATGTTCGGGTCGGTCCCAGTCCACGTCACTTCACTCAACGAGATTAGATCTTTCAGTGCAGGGTCCGTGTTGCTACATGTTGTACTGACCCCTCTTGAACCCCCTCACAACGCTTGTCGATGAGGGGCTGTCACCTCACTGAGATGACGTTGATCGATCTCATGAGTCAAGATGTTAGTCACCAGTCATTGTTTGTACTTATTCCTCAATGTGATGTATTGCTTCTGATGTTATGTTCCGTAAAATCAATAACAGTGTTAATTAAAACGTACACGAAGTGTACCGGTCGCATTGAAGAAATTTGTGCCACTGACCTTATCAGATCTTTATTTGGGATCAACACATCAGAAATAGCCCCAGTTCTTTGAACAAAAAGAAAACCGTCCTTTCTCAGCCTACTGATTGTGGTTAATTTTCAAATTCTTTTTCTTCTTCTTTCTTTCTTTCTTTCTCTGTCTATCCCTCTGTCTGTCTGTCTCTCTCCCTCTCTTACCATTTTCATTCGCTCTTCTTGTGACAGTTCAATTACAAACCACCCATCCAACCAGTCAACCAGTAAACGAGTTGTGCGACAGTCAGCAGGAGTATTGTACAACTTCCCACAACATCCAAGCTCTGTCCTGCTCTGTGCGCATTCCACCGTGACCGAGACCCACAGAACCAGACAGCCGTGACGACTGGGGTGACAGAAAAGCCAACGTTGGTCTGGAACAGAGGCCTCTGCAGCCCCATGCCAGCCAGTGTCGTTTTGGTTCAAACAATCTTCATTCAGAAAACAGACATCGATACATCGATACATACACAGCATAGTAACAAGCTAACAGCTTATATCGTGCTTAGGCAAGAGATGAATTACAATCCGTTTGATTTCGTTTGACGGCTGGTGAAAGCTACATAAATGCAGAAATTGAGAAGAAGAAGAAGAAGAAAAACAAAAAGACTTTCCAGAGGCATATGAATGACAGTTACTGACGTCAATGTTTACTTCTTTGAACAGCCGTGGCTACGATTATACTTCAAGTCATGACAGTAATTACAAACATGATCATTCTCAAACTCCCATGAGAGAAAGAATTATAAAGAAATAAATAGCAGCAAAGTACGAAATGAAGAGAGAAAAGGAAGGAATCACATTGCCAATGAGTCGTGTCGCTTTATGTCGCTGTGTCGCTGACGTCACGCCACACCCCTTTGACAGTCTTCCACCCGTCATCCACTGACGTCATGTCACACATCTCTGCCAGACTCTAACCTGTCATCCACTG
>NC_134876.1:97997985-98007985 GCF_041734735.1 Babylonia areolata | reverse complement strand
TGTGTGTGTGTGTTAGTGTGTGTGTGTGTGTGTGTGTGCGTGTGTGCGTGTGTGTGTTACTCGCTTCCGTTCCGTACAGATGTGAGTGATGTTGTGTCTCTCAGTTTGACGCTGTGTTATACTAGTACATTATACATGTATTAAGTATTCAGTATAACTACATTTATATGCGTACATGTTTGTGTGTCTCTTAGAACAACGGCAGATGTGTAAGTCGGCCAAAGTGCTAATATCTTCACCGTTGGAAAATAAAGATTCATTCATTCATTCATTCATTCTCTCTCTCACCCCCCCCTCTCTCTCCCTCCCTCTCTCTCCCTCTCTCTCTCCCTCCCTCTCTCTCCCTCTCTCTCTCCCTCCCTCTCTCTCTCCCTCTCTCTCTCACCCCCCTCTCTCTCCCTCCCTCTCTCTCCCTCTCTCTCTCCCTCCCTCTCTCTCCCCCTCTCTCTCCCTCCCTCTCTCTCTTCGTCGACCCTTCATTCTTGTGCTTTTTCTCAGTCTCTCTTAAATTTCTTCCTGCCTTTAACTTACTTATACATACACATGCGCGCGCGCGCGTGTGCGCACGCACACACGCACACACAAACACCCCCCTCCACCCCCCCCACATCCACCTGATGTATGCAGATAGATGGAGAGGCGGATAGATAGGACCACGAGTATGTCCACTGTAATTATCGCATCTTCTATCATCAGTAATTGATTTTCTATCTGTCTATCTATCTGTGTGTGTGTGTGTGTGTGTGTGTGTGTGTGTGTGTGTGTGTGTGTGTGTGTGTGTGTGTGTGTGTGTGTGTGTCTTCGTCGTTCTTTAGTTTAACGTCTTTTCACTGTAAGTGATGTTAGACGAGGGTAGGAAAAAAATCGAGTGGGTGGAGGGGGGGGGGGAATTACTTTGTACGCATGCGAGTAAGTTAAAGTGTGTGTGTGTGTGTGTGTGTGTGTGTGTGTGTGTGTGTGTGTGTGTGTGTGTGTGTGTGTGTGTGTGTGTGTTACATATAGAAAATGATTGATTTAAGTTTTGTTTAAAAAACAACAACAACAACAACAAAACAAAAAAAACAAAAAAACAACAAGAAAAAACAACAACAAAAAACCCCCAACAACAACAACAACAACAACAACAACAACAACAACACACACACACACACACACACACACACACACACACACACACACACACACACACACACACACACACACACACATAACAATATAACATATTTCTAATGAAAAACTAACAACTATAACAGCGAACCAACTGGACTATTTAACAAGGAGTTGAAAAAGTCATACATTAGCAATGGACTGCTGAAAATCGTCAACACTGAAGATGATTTCAGTTCAGTGATGTGAGACTTTAACATATCGCAAGTTGGTATATGATCGGCTGTTATGTGAGCACCACAGATGCAAGAAACTTTACTGACATATTTTGTCCTAAAACAATTCATTTTCCATCTGCAGATTAGAGAAATGATTTGTCTCTAATGAAAATCATTATGTGTGTGTGTGTGTGTGTGTGTGTGTGTGTGTGTGTGTGTGTGTGTCTGTGTCTGTGTCTGTGTCTGTGTTTCTATGTCTGTACCTCTGTGTGTGTCTGTATGATCTGTGTGTCTGTGTGTTCCAGAGCTGCTGGGCATCAGCGGCATGTTGCTGTTCAGTGTGGACGAGTACGAGACCCGTGGAGACTTCAGCCGGCTGTGGTGGGCCCACGCCCTGTGTGACTTCGGCCTGGCCCTGTCCCTGCTGGGCTCCATCATGATGGCCTGCTCCCAGCACTCCCTCTCCCCCGTCCCCAAGACCCCCAGGGGCCGCATGGCCGCCAAGCCTCAGGGATACCAGTCCCTGGCCAACAACAGCCACCACAACCACCACGGCCGGGCCTCCACGGCTGGGGAGTCTCAGGCCTCCCCGTTTCAGGGCAGGACCGGGTCGCGGGTGTCCGGCCCCATCCCCTCCCCCGCCGCCGTCGCCGCCATCACGGCGGCCGTCAGCCCCCGGCAGCAGAGGCTGGGGAGCGGCGTCACCTCCCTGCCCACCTCCCCCCTGCACCGGAAGCTGTCCTCCCCCGCCTCATGCTCCGCCCTGGACCCCCTGGCGTCCCCCGCCAGGAGGCGAAAGTCCTCGGCTCAGAGCTGCCACTTCGCGGGGGTGCACAACCAGGGCAAGCACCCCCCGGTGTTCTTCAACCAGCAGATGGACGACTGGCGCATGCAGCAGAGCGCCACCTGGAGTGAGGACATGCGGGCAGAGGACGCCGGGACCTGGACACGGGAGATGCTCCGACAGCACCACGAGCAGCAGCAGCAGCAGCATGGCTCCCCGCAGCACGCGGGCGGCACGTGGGGGTCAGCCGTGGAGCGCGAGAGGTCGTGGACGCACAACGTGCACTGCGACAGGCGGGGCGCGGGCTGCGGGGAGCAGTACAACAACAGCAGCAGCAACAACAGCCCCACCTACATGAGGACACCGCCACCCAAGAGCTACAGCGAGTACCACACGGCGGCCCGCGCCAGGCTGCCCCCCTCCGCCAGTTACAGCGAGCATCAGCAGCACAGCCCCTCCCCCGGCAGACTGCCCCCCTCCGCCACACACTCCCCAGTCAGCTCTGCAGGCCACTTCGCCAGCCCCGGCAGGGACGGGGGCCACCACAGGTCCCTCCCCCACCCAGAGAGGAAACCGGGTAGATTGATCTACCAGTACTCTGATCCGGGGTACCCTGCCCCTCCCCCTCCACCCGTCCGGCAGTGGAGACGCCTGTCATCATCCTCCGAGCTGCACGAGCAGCATCACCAGCAGCGGCCCGGGTCTGGGGGATTCCCGGACCCCCCGGAAGAGCTGCTGGCGGTGTACGAGGAGGAGCGGCCCACGGACACGGCGTCCTACCACGGCTACCCCAACCCCGTCCCCGGGGAGGGGGAGGTGACCAGCCCCAAGAAGCGGTTCGCTCAGCCAGTGGTGCTGTACCACTCCCCCCTGCACCCAGGGAACAGCGGCGTCACGGAGACCGTCACCGTCAGACCCCTGTCCTCCTCCTCCTCCTCCCCCTACGCCAGGTCCACCCTGCCCAACATGACGTCACAGCCCAACCGTCACTCCCTGCTCCACAGTCAGCAGCAGAAGCCGCAGCACCAGACGTTTCCCCGGCAACAGGCGTCCTACCTCGCCTCCAGCATGCACGCCTACGTCACCTGTGAGTGACGTCATTGTTTTTTTGATGACCTCACAGTCTTCTTCGGCTCTTTTTCTTTCATCACAAAATCCATCGTTCCATGGAGATAAAGTGTGTGAACTATCTGAACCCAACTGCTATTCACTGACTTGTTAACTTGTGTGTTGAATGATTTGTGATGGAAAGGTAGCATGAATACAGAAATTGCGTTTCGTCCTCTCTGTTTCAACATCAGTGCTCTGTTTCTACCCACACTTTGAATTGTCCAGAACACTGAATTATCAGCTGACGAGTGCAACGAGAATTGTGGAGTGCAACATGGCGTCTCAAGAATGAGGTGAGCGAGTGGGGGAATGATGATGTATCGTTAGTGCAGGTCTGCAGTGCAGACCACTCTACGCAGTGGCCGGATGAGTGGAACATCAATGAAAACAGTGGCTTCGTTGCAAAATAAATAATGGATTGATGTCGTTGCTAGATATGTGGATCATTATCTTACTACATACAGGATTTATTCAAAGTTATGGACCACGTAGAAACTTTCAGTTTTCTTCTTGGGGATAGGGTAGGGAAATGATGCTGAGTTTTCGCCAGATGGTTTGAATGCGTGGAGCCGTTGTCATGAGCGCCGCCCACAACCCAAGGTGTTGTCTTGGCCGTGCACTTCCGCTGTAGTCAATGGCAAGCTACAGTTATTGATCATAAACCAAAACTACAGTTTCTGATCATAAACCAAAACTACAGTTACTGATCATAAACCACTCAAACAACTGGACAGCTGTGGCTGAAACATCGATTTTGAAACGTGTTCTTCAAGCTGTTCATGGTTCCTGACTCAGCCGATAATTAATGTATTCAGTTTAATGAGAACCCAGTGGAAGACCATACTTTATTTTGTATTTGTATTTGTATTTCTTTTTATCACAACAGATTTCTCTGTGTGAAATTCTGGCTGCTCTCCCCAGTGAGAGCGCGTCGCTACACAACAGCGCCACCCATTTTTTTTGTTGTATTTTTTCCTGCGTGTAGTTTTATTTGTTTTTCCTATCGAAGTCTGCATACATAGCTTGATTGATCTCTTGTTTTTATAAGTATATAAAATATACTTACTTTTTTTGAAGTCGTCCTTAACCTTTTGTGTTTATTCAGACAGCCATTCTAGCCTTGCCATCATGACCGCTATCTCCAGAACCAACCAGTCTGAGGAGCTGTGTGCAGAAACTCCAATCTCAAAACCAGGTGGAAGGTGGCAGAATGGTTAAGACGTTTATCCGCCAATACAGTGTCCGTGAGGGTCTGGGTTCAATTCCCATTCTCGCCCTTTCTCCCAAATTGAATGGAAAATCAAAGTGAGCGTGTAATGATTCGAATGAGACGATAAACCGAGGTCCCGTGTGCAGCAAGCTTTTGACGCACTGAAAAACCCATGGTAACAAAAGTGTTGTCCAAAAATCAATTCTGATAGACACATACATGCTTTCAAGGCCTGACTAGCGCGCTGGGTTATGTTACTGTCAGACATCTGCATAGCAGATGTGGTGTGGTGTATATGGTTTTGTCGGAATGCAGTGACTTCTCATTGAGACAGTGAAGCTCCATGCAAACCATTCTAGCTCAATCCATTTAAGCGTGATTCTCGTTTTTGACGTGGATCTCCCGGCCTTCATTGAAAATAGTTGTCAAGGGGCACATTTTTCTTCTTATATATATATATATATATATATATATATATATATATATATATATATATATATATATATTATAATTCTCTGGCAATATTCTCTTGGCGCACTGAAAATGATTCCATGGTGACAAAAGTGTTGTCCTCTGGCAAAATTTGTACCAAAAATTTAATTCTGATAGGTACACAAACATACACGAATGCTTTCAAGGCTTCTAGATAAAAAAAAAAATCAGTTTATCAGGAAAACATTCTTCTCTGGAGCATTACCAGTTTTAAATCTCCTGAAGATTCTGACAGCTGCAATAACAGACATCTTCTCAACTGAGTATGAATGTGAACATTTAGTTGTGGTTTCTAGTTTTGATAGCAATGTAGAGTTTTACAATCGTGAGACCACACACTTCCACGTTCCAGAACACGGGATAGTTACATACTCACGAACACTGGATAGTTACATACTCACGAACACTGGATAGTTACACACAGGATAGTTACATACTCAGAACACGGGATAGTTATGTAACCCTCGAACACTACTTAAACCACGAACATTGTATAGTTACGTGACTCACGAACATTGTATAGTCACGGGACCCACGAACACTGTATAGTTACGTGACTCACGAACACTGGCTAGTTACCTGATTCACGAACACTAGCTAGTTACATGATTCACGAATACTGGCTAGTGACGCGATTCACGAACACTGGCTAGTTACGCGATTCACGAACACTGGCTAGTAACGTGATTCACGGACACTGGCTAGTTACGTGACAGGTCATGCGTCTGCTACTTGTTCTTCCCAAAGCAGGTGTTACCAGGTATATCGTGTCAGTCTTTGACACATTCTTGAAACTGAAAGTGTGGATTGTGTGTGGAATCAGATCATGAGGGATGTCCATGTGACTGGTACCACTGCCATCTTACTCATCCCCAGTACATCGATTACAGTACAGTACACTGCTATAAAGGATAGATGATTATACTGTTCTTAGTTTGGATCTTATCTTTAACTCCCCTGCTTACAAACTCGCTGTGCCGAGACCGGACACCTTCTGTGTGATGTAGTTTATAATTTCATTAGTTTGGTATATTCCTCATGTAAAAGCTGACTTGTCAACAAATGAATAATCCAGCTGTATTCTTGTCGTTTGTCGAAAGAAGTGAAGTCCTTCTCATGTTAATGGCGAATGAACGAGCAGTAGAATGATTTTCCTGTTGTTGGAAAGAAGTTATGTATCGAACATTGTTTATGATCTCCGTGTTCTGTTGCTGGCATTTACCAAACACAGATGTTACAGTAAGTGGAGTGTGACGAACACATTTCGCTGCCTGTCATCATCAGTACAAATCCAGATGCCTGTCATCAGTACAAATCCTGATGCCTGTAATCAGTACAAATCCAGATGCCTGTAATCATCAGTACAAATCGAGATGCCTGTCATCATCAGTACAAATTCAGATGCCTGTAATCATCAGTACAAATCCAGATGCCTGATCATACCTTTTGAGAGGAACATTGTATCCGTTTACTTATCTTAGAAATCGAGTTCAACAGACGCGATCACTTATAATTCCGTGCATGTACAAGCTCTGTAAATCGTTTTCTTGATGTTGATGGTCATCCTTCTGACGTGCCATCCGGCATATTCAGTGGTTGGTGCCAGAAAAGTGACGTCAGACCAGCTGTCAACTCATCCAGACAGGATTCATGCTGACTGGTTGGCAAACAGTAATTTGTTGATCAGCTGTCCAGTTCACAACTTGGGCAAATGTGTGAATGACAGATCTTGACGTGTGGCGCCGAGAGGGCGGCGAAGGGACGTAACTCTGCACTCTGCAGGATAACCCAGGTCACAGTCTAAGTGCATTGTGCGTGAAGATTTGGTACACGCTGACAGACTTGCCACTTCAACAGAAAAAAAACCTATTTCGGATCCAGCCACAATGAGTGAACTCTGCGGTGCGCGTGCACCACACACTAATGGAGCACCGTATGATAAACAGAATTGCTGACCAATATTCAGATGAGTGCATCGTACTGTGTCTGTGCAGTTTGTGCTGTCGTTCTGGCGGGGGAGTTGGGTGGAGAGCTGCTTTTTATATTATGAAAACCATTGGTATCGTTGACGTTAAGATGATGTTATATATTGACTTTTTTTCTCACACACATCTGAGTTTTGCACATTTCTTCCAGTGTAGGTATTCTGACTCATTGTGCATATAACATGACTGGTGGATTATCTCTGTGTGTACGAGAGAAAAAAAAAGGAGAGAGAGAGAGAGAGAGAGAGAGAGAGAGAGAGTATTGACTCATTGTGCATTTAACATGACTGGATTATCTGTCTGTGTACGAGAGAAGGAAAAAGAGAGAGAGAGAGAGAGAGAGAGAGAGAGAGAGGTTCTAGACGGCAACAAATTACGGATACACTGTGTAAGTCAGTGTATGATATGCTGTTGCATTGTGAGTGGACCACATTGCAATTGACGTTTTCATTAAACAATTGTCATTCACTACCTACTAGAGATGATACGACTTGAAAACAAAACCAAAAAAACGTATCATTTCTGTAAAACAATACCAATCCATAACTATCAATGATATTGCAATATTCAAACATTATCTATAGAACCACGATGACATCAAAGAGATCTATACAACACATGTGTGGACAAGCCGCCGTTGCTGAATCCTTTAGTCGTTGACTTCTGACACTGAGTTCACTAGAGGCCAGGGTTCGAGACCCACGCTTTCGGCATGGTGATCTCTCACTTGACTCCGATTCTCCTCCCTCCGCCCAGGCACGTGCATCGTTAAAACGGCGGAAAGGGGAGGACTGGGCCCCGTCTTCCTATGCCGAAGCTGAGACACAGCGGTAATGACCTCACTGCCCCGATGGCCGTGAAAACCATGGGACTTTGGTTCTTTTAACATTGTAACACGATATGCAAGGACAGCAGTTATTTTTCCAAAACCATACTGCGTTCCACAAAGACAACAGTATCCGTTTACTGCTTACCCGTGGTTGAAATTAAAACTCCCACAAAGATCATGAGAAATGCACAGTTTAAGGAATCACACTCCCTCCTTCAAAGCAGTCGTTGAGACGTTCCATATGTTTTGGAGTTTCCTCCAAAGGGAACCTGCAAGTTTCTCCAAGAAATAACACTCCTTTCTTCTATAGGAGGTAATGCTTCTTTTCTTAAGTGGTGGAAATTGCACGCACGCACAATTACGCAGACAGACATACATAACGCACACACGCACACGCTGCAGACATGCACGTGCACACACACACACACACACACACACACACACACCGTCATCGTTGCTGTGATGTCATCTTGACATGTTAAACAGAGCCCTCAAATGCTTTTCTCAATGGGAATTTTCGACATAAATGTGTGTCTGATAACGATAAAATGCTTTGATTCTGATTCCACAACATGATTATAGGGAATTCTCCAAGGTGCCGTGCAACACAGCTTCGATCTTGCCGCCTTGTCCCGGGAAGGGAGAGTGGAGGTGGTGGAGGGGGATTTCACTCATTGTAACACCTCAACCGCCATGAACTGAGTTTGAACTTGCTCAAAACGACATCTTCATGTGTGTGTGTGTGTGTGTGTGTGTGTGTGCGTGTGCGTATGTGTGTGTGTGCGCATTCATATAATCCTTCATGAACGTCAGAAATGTTCAACTGGGGAAGCGAAACTTTGTGCTGTTTTTTGCTCTTTGGATCACTCTGTATCAGTTTCCAATTATTTATTTATTTATTTATTTTGATGCGACCATCCACAAACTGTACATAGATTATTGGGTCGTGCTGTATTTGGTGCCATAGTGTGGACTTCAAATTCACTTTGATGGAAACTGATAAATGTAAGAGAACTGTGAAAATGTTTCATTGCTTTCTGATGTTACAACAACGTCGTTTTGTTTTGTACAAATGTGGTGTCGTTATCTAGATTTTCTCTATACTTGATTGGTTTTTGTTAAAATCCCGTTATTTCTTCATATCCAGGTAAGAATTTCTCATTGTAAGTCAAGAATATAACCATCTCTTTCATTCCTGTTTTTTTTTTTTCTGGGGCTCCCGCCAATGCTGACCCTGGGCACAGTGGACATCACATCACTGCCCGTACTTATGACCGTAAAAAGCTATGTGACCTTTCAACTTTCTATGTAGGAGTAGTTATATTTAACTTTATTGAGAAAGGGTGCTTTTATTTGAAAAAAAGAAGAGATAGAGTTAGGTGCGTGTTGGGTTTAGCTCTTTCTGTTTTCATTACACAGCGGCTGTTGTTCTTTTTTTTTTATCGTGTTGTTTGCTCCAGGTGGTTTGACATGAATGTATATGTTTGTGCCTTATGTTTTCTGCTTTCTTGCTGCTTTTCTCACGCGACTGTATGCGTGTTTGTAGCCGTGAAAATCACTTCTCACGTGGTGGAAATTTGGCGCGTGCACACACACACACACACACACACACACACACACACATACACTCGCATCCCCACCCACCCCCACATATCACCACCACTACTACCATCACTTCTACCCCCGCCTCACTCCTGCTCCCCTCCTCCACCACACAAAAATACGCACAGGCTCGCTTACAAGCACACACGTTATACACAAGTGGCCAGCAACACACTCTCACCCCACCCCACCCCAACATTCCCCACCACAAATTTCCCCTCTAACGCATACAGACAGAGAGAGAGAGAGAGAGGGGAATTTTCTGTCGGTGTGAATCGTCATTTTGTGTCGGTGTGACTCGTCATTTTGTGTGGTGTGACTCGTCATTTTGTGTGGTGTGAATCATCCTTTTGTGAGGTGTGAATCGTCATTTTGTGAATCGTCATTTTGTGTCGGTGTGAATCGTCATTTTGTGAGGTGTGAATCGTCATTTTGTGTGGTGTGAATCGTCATTTTGTGTGGTGTGAATCGTCATTTTGTGTCGGTGTGAATCGTCATTTTGTGAGGTGTGAATCGTCATTTTGTGAATCGTCATTTTGTGTCGGTGTGAATCATCATTTTGTGAGGTATGAATCGTCATTTTGTGTTGTAAATTGTCATTTTGTGTGGTGTGTGTGAATCGTCATTTTGTGTGGTGTGAATCGTCATTTTGTGAGGTGTGAA
>NC_134876.1:97972985-97990485 GCF_041734735.1 Babylonia areolata | reverse complement strand
TCTGTGGAAGTGTGTGCATTCCATCAAAAACTATCAAAATATTTTCAAACGACAAAATTTGGTTAACAGGGCTGTTAGGCAAAAACTAAAGGAAAAAGAAAGAGCTTTTCTTGAAACTGATGATAGAATTGTCCACAATAAGGCAAAAAGAAGTGTTGAAAATGCATCAAGAAGGCAAAGTTTTTATATAGGGAAAAAATGGAAGATAACCTGTCTGTAAACAACTCTAGGAATGTATGGACCGGACTGCAGAACATCACTGATTATAAAATGACCCACCAGACAGTCGACAGCACTGACAGAACTCTTCCAGACAAACTCAACACATTCAAGTCCAGATTCGACAAACCATTGTCTGCGTCTGACGTGGCTGCACCCAAAATCACCCCCACTCCCCCTTTCATAGTCCAAGAGAATGAAGTCAGACGCCACTTCAGTTGTCTGAAAATGAGAAAAGCCGCTGGCCCTGACAACATCTCACCAGGCCTTTTGAGGAAGTGTGCAGTCCAACTATCTAGTGTCTTCACTGACATATTTAACATGTCCCTTCAGTCTTGTGTGGTGCCACACTGCTTTAAGAAATCAACAATCATTCGTGTTCCAAAAAAAGCACAGCGTAGTTGTCTTAATGATTATCGTCCCCGTAGCTTTAACATCAGTCGTGATGAAAACATTTGAACGATTGATTCTACAGTTCCTAAAAACCTGCATTCCTCCATTTTTAATTTTTTTTTTTTTTTATCCCTTTCAGTTCGCCTATAGAGCTAACAGATCAGTTGAAGATGCCATTAGCATAGGTCTCTACCACGTCCTCAGACATCTCGAAAATCCTAACAGCTATGCCAGGATCCTCTTCATTGACTACAGCTCTGCGTTCAACACAATAGTGCCATCAAAACTATATTTTAAACTGAAAGACCTCTCGCTGCCTGAATCAATTTGTGCATGGATCCTAAAATGCAGACCGCAAGTTGTTAAAGTTGGTGACCTCACCTCCTCCACATGTATTCTCAACATAGGCACCCATCAGGGATGTGTTCTATCCCCACTGTTGTACTCACTATTCACACATGACTGTGCCACTCAAAATGAATATAACACCATGGTCAAGTTTGCCGATGATACTACTCAAGAAGGGCTGATTACGAACAGTGATGAGTCAAAATATATGGAAGAAGTACTGGAACTTGTCAGCTGGTGTGATCAAAACAACTTAGAACTCAACGTATCAAAAACCAAAGAATTAATTTTAGATTTCAGGAAGACCAGATCTGATCCCTTACCATTAAAGTCAAGCAAGCAGAGATCATCAGCGACTTTAAATTTCTCAGACTGATCATTTCCAACGATTTGAAATGGAAAAAAATACGGAAAAAATTGTTAAGAAAGCACAACAGCACCTGTACTTTCTTCGGCGTCTCAAAAAAGTTCGAAATTAAAAAAGAAATCATGGTTGATTTCTACCGATCAGTCATTGAAAGTGTGCTAACCTTCGCTATTACTGTTTGGTACGGAACCATTTCCAAGGCAGAAGTTGCAGCCCTTAACAGAATCGTAAACTCTGCTGCCAAGATTACCGGGGCTGATCTACCTTCTCTAGAAGACATATTATAAGCGGCTACTCAAAAAAAAAAAAAAAAGAAGCAAAATCAATCAGCCAGGACGAATCACATCCAGCTTTTGGGATTTTCGAGATGCTCCCCTCTAGTCGACGGTACAGAAGTATAAGGACGAAAACCAGTCGCTTCGCCAGTAGCTTTTTTCCCAGTATGATAGAATTGTGCAAACAACAACCACCTACCTGAAGATCTAGTCATCAGCCCCAACCACATGTAATACATGTGTGTGTGTGTGTGTGTTGTGTGTGTGTGTGTGTGTGTGTGT
The DNA here is from genome assembly GCF_041734735.1 of Babylonia areolata. Lineage (NCBI taxonomy): Eukaryota > Metazoa > Mollusca > Gastropoda > Neogastropoda > Buccinidae > Babylonia > Babylonia areolata. The sequence goes on along the minus strand of NC_134876.1, from coordinate 97,988,601 downwards.
GTGTGTATGTGTGTGTGTGTGCGCAGTGCGTGCATGTGTGAGAATGCACAAGTTTTTATATTGATATGCACTTGTATGGATCCTAATTTCTACTGTATCTGTGTTTGTGTATGATTTCGATTTATATTCGTACCTTGTTGTGTACTATCACCCTCCAATATTCCTTGCGGCCGCGGTACACTTGGTAATAAAGACATATTCTATTCCAAACAATGTATCAGAGATTCAACAATTAAAAAACAAAACTGGGTAACCGGATTAACATTTTTTGCAGAATTATTTTCAATACAAGAGATCGAATGTATGTGCGTGCATGCGCGCGCGCGCCCGCGGGCGTGTGTGTGCGTGTATGTGCGCGCGCGTGCTCGTTAAGAAAAAAGAAGGGTCGCGGTTTTCCGTACAATTACATATCTAAGTTGTTTTTCGGTATGTAATGCATTCACCGCGGACTTTTATAAACAAGGCCAAAATGCATGCATGTGATGATAGGAAAACACAGGCAAAGTTCTTAGTTTGGGTTCTCAAGGTGGCCTCACTGCGATCACTACAGTACATCCACTGGGCAGATTCCTGACCAACAGCAAACCCAACGCGCTTTGTCAGGCCTTGAGTGCATGCAGTGATGTTTGTGTACCTATCAAAGTGGACTTCTTCCTCAGAATTCTGCCAGAGGACAACACTCTCGTTGCCATGGGTTCTTTTTCAGTGCACCAAGTGCGTGCTGCACACAGGACCTCGGGTTATGGCCTTATCCGAATGACTAGACGCTGAATTTGATTTTCCAGTCATTGAAACTTGGGAGAAAGGGCCAGAGCGGGACTGGAACCCGGCCCCTCACGGTCTCTGTATTGGCAGATGAGCGTGTTAACCATTCAGCCACCTTGAGGCACAGCAAAACTTCTTCTTCTTCTTCTTCTTCTGCGTTCGATGTTTTGGCTGCGTCAGACGGTCACCCCCGTCGCCACGATGTAGCCCACGGTCTTCTCCAGGTCGTGGCGGTCTCCCCAAAGCTGCGCCTGTAGCTCCGTGCCCCCTGGCCAGGTTTGACACCGTAGAGCTTCATGGGTTGGGCAGTGTTGGAGGATGTGTTCAGGGGTCTGGGGTCCAGTGCCACATGGACACTCATCAGTGTGGGCGATCTTCATACGGTGAAGGTGACTCAGTAGTCGGCAGTGGCCGGTTCTCAGTCTGAAGAGGACTGTCTGCTGGTGTCTCTGGAGCTGGTGGATTGGATCGACACCACTGTTTGCACCCAGCCTTCTCTTCCACTGGTTCTGGTAACGGTTGTGGATGATGGTCCTGGCCTCTCTGTAGGTCACGGGGTGGCTGAACTGCTTCATTTTGCTGCCTGCCTTGGAGAGAGCATCGGCCTTTTCGTTCCCCATGACCCCACAGTGAGAAGGAACCCACTGAACAGTGACAGTCGACCGTTTTGAAAGGTCATGAAGGGCTGCTTTGATGTTTGTCAGCTGCTGTTCGTTTCTGGTTGACTGGAGTCCCTGCAGGAGAGATCTGCAGTCAGTGAAGAAGGCTATCTTTGGTGGTGGGTTGACTGACGTCCTGAGGCCTTGTGCAGCATGGAGTAGTGCTGCTGTCTCCGCTCTGTAGTTCGAGGAGATTCTTCCTGTGGGGAAGGCTCCAGGGGTCAGTCTTCCATCTGTGTGCCTGATGAAGATGCCTGCTCCTCCATTCTTCACCGCTCCCTCCGAGGATCCATCTGTGAAGACGTGCGTCCATTCGCTGGGGTTGTACCGAGTCTCAATCATCTCCAATGTCAGAGCTTTCAGCAGGGGAGGGGCTTGGCAGTCCTTTTGGTCGATTCCAGGGACTTTTGTGATGATTGAGACTCCTTCCAGTTGGTCGGCCGGTTCCTCGAAGTCGGGGAGTGTTTCCATCTCGGCAGGGGACGAGGGCAGCAGGTCTTCATGTTGGCGGTGCAGGGCCTTGGAGAGGTGGTTGAAGCTGGTCCGCTTCAGTCTGTTCTTTGTTGGGTGCTTCAGTTTTTCGTGCATTGGGTGAGTTGGCATGCGCAGGAGCTTCTCGCTGTGGATGAAGACTTTTTCCTCTCGTCTATCTTGGAGTGGGTGGAGGCCTGTGTGTTTCTCCATCGCCTGAACTGGAGTCGTCTTTATCCCGCCAGTGATCAGCCGTAGCCCTGCGTTCTGAACTTTGCTCAGGCGGCTTGTGTTGGTTGCTGATGCCGTGGCCCAGGCAGTGCTGCCATACTCCAGGGTTGGCCTGACAGTTCCAGTGTACACCCTCTGCAGTATGCTGCTGTTGGCACCCCAAGAGGTCCCGGCGAGTTTTTTCAGGATGGCCAGTTTTCTGGTTGCTCGTCTCTCGATGTCCTTGAGATGGGGGTTCCATGTCAATCGCTTGTCGAGCTTCACACCCAGGTACATTGGCGTGTCATCCTGTTTCAACTGCATTCCGTTCAGTTTGAGGTGGGAGGTTTCTGACATCGGTGACAGCGAGAAGATTGCTGAGACTGTCTTGGTGGTGTTGATGTCTACTCCCCAGGCAGAGGCCCATGTTCCCACGTGGTTGAGTGCTTCCTGCATTCTGTGGCTGGCGGACGTGAGGTATTCCGCAGCACTCCAGGCAGCAAAGTCATCAGCGTGGAGGGCTCTGGAGACATGCTTGGAGATCTTCTCAGCGATGTCGTCGATGAAGATGAGGAAAAGTGTAGGGGAAATGAGTCCTCCTTGCGGCACACCTTGCTGTAGAGTGACCCGATGGCTGGTTTTTCCGTCGAGTTTTACCCTTGCCCTGCGGTGTTGGAGGAAATCCTGGATCCAGTGGTACATCTTCCCTTCCACTTTCTTGTTGAGGAGCTTCAGGAGAAGTCCTGCCTTCCAGACCTTGTCGAAGGCCTTGGTTAGGTCGACGAAGACTGCAAGCACCTTCTTCTTTTCTTGAAAGGCAGTCTCTATCTCCTGTGCAAGGTACACCAGCTGGTCTTCGGTGCTGCGGTTTTTCCTGTAGGCTGATTGGGTATTGCTGAGCAGGTGGTTTTCTTCAAGGTGTTTCAGGAGTCGAGTGTTCACCATCCTTTCCATCACCTTGCCCAGACAACTCAGGAGGCTGATTGGTCGATAGCTGGACTTCTTAGTCTTATCCTTCTGAGCGTGTTAACCATTCAGCCACCTTGAGGCACAGCAAAACAAAGAGTGTGCTGTCATGAAGTGCAGCCATGCTCTCTGTGTCTCACATTTCGCTGACTTGAGACCACGGTGTGACGACAGTTCAGCTCAAACACAGAATGATAAATTGCGAAGGAGGAGCGCGGGGGGTGGGGGTGGGGTGGGGGGCGGGGGGGGTGGGGTGGAATGGGGTGGTTGGGGTTTGGGTGGGGGGACAGGGAGGAGGAGAAGGGGAAGTGCGGTGTGGGGGAGAGGGAGAGGGTGAGGGTGAGGATGGTGTTGGGAGGAAATAAATTGGAAGTGATCGTTACGCGTTGCGGAATTCATTTATTTATTTATTTATTTATCTATTACTGTTTTTTTCCGCGGCGTTCCAGTTTGGCGCTGGAGTAAATTGCTTTGTCGTTCGTCATGGGAGTTGTTGCTAGGTGCCATGTTTTGCTGTCATGTAGTTCTTTTCAGTGTTGTTGTTAGACTGGTGAGCTCCATAGCCGAATGGTTAAAGCGTTGGACTTTCGATCTGAGGGTCCCGGGTTCGAATCACGGTGACGGCGTCTGGTGGGTAAAGGGTGGAGATTTTTACGGTCTCCCAGGTCAACATATGTGCAGACCTGCCAGTGCCTGAACCCCCTTCGTGTGTATACGCAAGCATAAGATCAAATACGCACGTTAAAGATCCTGTAATCCATGTCAGCGTTCGGTGGGTTATGGAAACAAGAATATACCCAGCATGCACACCCCCGAAAGCGGAGTATGGCTGCCTACATGGCGGGGTAAAAACAGTCATACACGTAAAAAGACCACTCGCGTAAAAACGAGTGAACGTGGGAGTTGAAGCCAACGAACGCAGAAGAAGAAGAAGAAGTTGTTAGACTGGTGAGCTCCTGACTTTCACCCCACTAACCATTTCCATTTGACACAGCCCCTGAACAATAACCTGTGGTCCGAACTGAAGACACTTCTTATCAAAAGAAAAAGTGAAAATTGTCGCAGAACTTACAGCTGCTTTTTTTTTAATTTTAATTTTAATTTATTTATTTGTTTTATTTTTGATTTCCTTCATTTGTAAGTTGCACAGTCTCAGCAGTCATCTTAAGTTCGATCGTCATAACCACTCCAGGATTATCTGACTCTCTTGCCTGACCCTGTCTCACTGCGCTTAGTTTAGTTTAACGTCTTGTCACTGTTTAGTGATACAAGACGAGGTGGGAGGAGGGGGAGGTGAGTGGGTGGGCGCGGGGGTAGGGGGATAAATAAATTAATAAATAAAAGGGGGGGGGTGGAAAGAAGGGGGAATGGGGGGTGCGGGGGGGGGGGGGGGGGTGCGCATGGGAGATGAGGCGTAGTACATGAGAAGAGGTGGTGGGATGACTGTAGTGAGTAGTGGAAAACGAAGAGCTACGAAGGACTGTACTAACAATGAATTATAACATGAATTATAATAGTGAGTTAATCATCCATATCACAGTGCATGCTTCTTATGATAGCAAAAAAAAAAAAAAAAAAAAAAAAAAAAAAAAAGAGAGAGAGAGAGATCAGTAAAAAGGTAGATACCAACTGGACTTTGAATCAAACATTCAGAAATTGATTGAAGTAATGAATCATTATTCAAAACATCTCCTGAGGACAAATATCTGTTTGGTGGAAACCGGTCGGCTAGTTTCTGAAAGAACAGTTGTCTTGTTTTTGGACACTGGACAAGTATGTGGTGGACAATGACTTCTTTTCCGCACAGACGCACTGTATATTTTTTCCAAATCTTAGTTCGAAGGGCATTCAAACGGAATCGATGAATTAAACTTCTAACTGGACAGAAAAATCATTTAAGAAAGCCTTGGTGTGTGTGTGTGTGTGTGTGTGTGTGTGTGTGTGTGTGTGTGTGTGTGTGTGTGTGTGTATTTGGGTTTGTGCGTGTGTGTGTGTGTGTGTGTGCGTGTGTGTATGTGTGTGTGTGTGTACGCGTGTGTGCCTGTGTAAGCTTCTCTCTCTCTCGCCCTCCCTCCCTCCCTCTGTGAGTGTGTGTGTGTGTGTGTGTGTGTGTGTGTGTGTGTGTGTGTGTGTGTGTGTGTACGCGTGTGTGCGTATGTAAGCCTCTCTCTTTCTCTCTCGCCCTCTGTGTGTGTGTGTGTGTGTGTGTGTGTGTGTGTGTGTGTGTGTGTGTGTGTGTGTTTGTACATGTTTGTGCGAATGTGTGTGATCACGGCACAATAACTAAACTGAACTAAAAATTAATGATGAACTTGAACACAGTGTGCGAGAGGAAGACAGCAGAATGGTCAAAATTCTTTCCTGCCAACACAGTGTCCGTCAGGGCCTCGATCCCCGCTCTCATCCATTCCCCACCCCCAAGTTTGACTGGAAAAGCAAACTGAGTGTCTAGTCTTTCATACGAGACTATAAACTGAGGTCCTACATACAGCATGCACTAAGCGGCACAGAGAAAGAACCAGTGGCAACATCAGCGTTGTCCTTTGGCAAGATTGTCCAGAAGAAATCCACTCTGACTGGTACATAAATATATAGGAATGCAGTCAAGGCCTGGCTGAGCGCCTTGGGCAATGCTGCTGTCAGACATCTTCCTAGAAGATGTGGATCTGTCCGAACGCAGTTGTGCCTGCTTGAGAGATTTTTGTTTTTTTCTGCCCCATCATCTGCACCGTTTCAGTGGCATTACTCCCACGCCGCTCATTCAGATTCCCCCATACACGGCCCCACACCCGGGTTCGGCCGTCGGCACAGTTCCAGCGTCGGCAGTCCGCAGGGAGCCATCGATGTTAGGTCGCCAGGAGGCCACACACCAGAGGAGACCCTGCACTGCTGCTGAGTCACTTCGGTGGTGTTCAGTGGTGTCTGTTCTGATTTGACGTACTTAGAACACCACCTACTAAGCCCCCTACTAATGACAACAATGGCTTAGTCGCGGAGCCAGACTGAGTGAGCGTCCCTCCCAGAGTGGAGACCGCCACCACGTCCCTCAAACAACAGCCCCCCCCCCCGCCCCCCCCCCCCATGAATCTGCCGATACAGGACTCACCTCAAGCACAGAAGTGGAGGGGTATCGAAACTGAGGTCACCATGAGAGCAGGGCATGAAAGGCCACAGACTTCGAGACTGTTTTGTTTATATTGACTCCTTGAGAGATTTGTCCGAACGCAGTTGTGCCCCCTTGAGAGATTGGTCCGAACGCGGTTGTGTCCCCTTGAGAGATTGGTCCGAACGCAGTTGTGTCCCCTTGAGAGATTGGTCCGAACGCAGTTGTGCCTCCTTGAGAGATTGGTCCGAACGCGGTTGTGTCCCCTTGAGAGATTGGTCCGAACGCGGTTGTGTCCCCTTGAGAGATTGGTCCGAACGCAGTTGTGTCCCCTTGAGAGATTGGTCCGAACGCAGTTGTGTCTCCTTGAGAGATTTGTCCGAACGCGGTTGTGTCCCCTTGAGAGATTGGTCCGAACGCAGTTGTGTCCCCTTGAGAGATTGGTCCGAACGCAGTGACGCCAGCTGGGGAAGGTGAAGCTGAAACACAGTGCGTGTTGCAAACCTGGAGTCTGCAGTCTTCTTACACTCAGTGACTGTCGCCTCATTGCTTGCCATGAAGTCAGTGTGCCAGGTCTGAGACTGCTTGGTTTGACATGTAGCCTTCACGTTGTGTCGGCTCTCACGGTTTGACCACAGCCTTGGGTTTGTTGGGAGGTCAGGCATCTGCTCCTTTTTGTTTGTTAATTGATTAATTAATCAATTGATTAACTAACTAATTAACTAACTGGTTAATGAATCTATTCATTCACCTATTTATTCATTTATTTATCTGTTTATATAATCATTTATCTAGTAATCGATTCCGCAGATGTGGTGTAGGTGTGTGAATCAGTGTGCACTCTGTGACGCCCCCCTGACAGAGATAGACACAGAGGCTGCTTAGTTCACACTGTGCGGGGCGGGGCAACAGACGGTGACCCAGCTCTGTTCACTGGCTGGCGGGATGTCAAGCAGACAGACACACAGACAGACAGGCACACGTGTAGGGTGAGAGGGAGGGGGGATGGGGAGGGGGGGGGGGGGGGCGGGGTCGGCAATATGGCGTGTTGAGAAGTGCAGACTAACAGTGAGCTGTTTTTGTAATATCAGCCACGTGCGTTTTCTCCGTGTGTGTGTGTGTGTGTGTGTGTGTGTGTGTGTGTGTGAATGTGTGTGTGTGTGTGTGTGTGTGTGTGTGTGTGTGTGTGTGTGTGTGTGTGCTAATGAAAACAGTCTGTTGCGTAACATGCGTGCTGGGTGTATGTGTTTGTGGAGGGGGGAGGTGGGGGTCAAATTTCTATGCATATATTTGTTCAGTTTAGGCGTTTCCCTTCTAATGGCATTGCATCATTTGGGTTTTTTTGTTTTTTTTTTTTTTATCATGCAGGCTTCCTAGACAGGTTGTTTTTTTCTTTTGGAACATGTGCTATATTAGTTGCTCATTTCACCAGTAACAAAATGAAAGCAGCAGCAACAGCAGCAGTAGTAGTATTGATTGAGTAGTAATAGTCGAAGTAGAAGCAGTAGCAGTTGTAGCAATAGCTGGAATAGTTGTAGTGGTATTACGAGGAGGAGGAGGAGTTATTATTATAGTATTATCAGCAGTGGACAATTTGGATTTTTGTTTTGGAACAGGTGCAATATCAAGAGCCCATTTGATAAAGGATTTAAAGTGAAATCATAACACTACCACTACTACTACTATCACTACTCCTGCTGCTACAACAACACAAATAATGATGATAATAATAATATGTAGTAGTAGAAGTAGTAGTTGTAGTAGTAGTAGTAGCAGTGTATAGCGCTTTGAAATTGAAAAAAAAAGCGTTATCAGTTTTATACGATGTACTGTGATGATGATGATGCTGGTGATGTTATTACTATTGTTGTCATTATGTCGGGCGCAATAGCCGAGTGGTTAAAGCGTTGGACTTTCAATCTGAGGTACCCGGGTTCGAATCTCGGTAACGGCGCCTGGTGGGTAAAGGGTGGAAATTTTTCTGATCTCCCAGGTCAACCTATGTGCAGACCTGCTTGTGCCTGAACCCCCTTCGTGTGTATACGCAAGCAGAAGATAAAATACGCACGTTAAAGATCCTGTCAGCGTTCGGTGGGTTATGGAAACAAGAACATGCCCAGCATGCACACACACCCAAAAACGGAGTATGGCTGCCTACATGGCGGGGTAAAAACGGTTATACACGTAAAAGCCCGCTCGTGCACATACGAGTGAACGTGGGAGTTGCAGCCCAGGACAGAAGAAGAAGACGAAGAAGAAGTTATTATTACTATAATAATAATAATAGTTATCAGCAATAAGTGCAACGTGTGCAAAACGTGTTCACCAAGTTTAGCACCAGTTTCATGATCATAGAAACCACAGTACAACCATATACGCTGCATCACATCCGTGAAGAAAGGGATGGGGGTGGGGGAGGGGGGTGGATTGGTAGCAGATTTCTGACGCCGCTTGTCAAGGATTGAGAGTGTACCCTAGATGTGTATGAAGCATTCAATATAAAATGAATGAAATGAATAAACAAAAAAAGGAATAAACACTTCAAAATGTAACAAATTGTGGATGGCAAATTCCTGAAATGAAATAATGATGAACAAAAACAAAGAGAGAGAGAGAGAGAGAGAGAGAGAGAGAGAGAGAGAGAGAGAGAGAGAGAGAGAGAGATTCAAAAACTTTATTACTCAAGGATAAAGATTTTAGGCATTGCCTAGTCTTCCAATCTGTCCTTGTGACAACAAAAACAGTAACGATAAGACACAACAATAATAACAATAGTAAATACTACCACTACTACTACTACTACTACTACTAATGATGATTATAATACTAATCAACGGACCATCATCATCATAAAAAATATAATGAAGGGAACACTGTCACACACTCACACCCACCCACCCACACATATATGCACACACTCATCCCCAAACACACACACCTTTATGCATATACATATTTGCACATATACCCACATGCATGCATGTGTCTACATGTACATACAGATATGTATGCATACGTATACATAAACATAATTAGGTATCAAATCATATTGTAGTACATTACATGATCATATCGTAGTACAATAGCAGATACTGAAAAAAAAGAAAAGAAAAAAATCAAGAAAGGGGTTATTAAGACTGTCAAATTAATCACCACACAGAATACAGGAAAGAGGCACGACTGAAATGAAAATATATAAACAGAGCAGAGAAATATAGTTATATCACTACCAATACAACAGTGATGAGAAACCTGACGCTGATGTGACAGGCAATAACATCCAATCAATAGCTTGCATGTAATACATAAAAATCACAAAAGGTTGAAAATAAGATGAAACACGTTAGTGTATGTAAAGGAATAGACAGCGCATACATTTCACAAAGGGCATGATGTGTTTAGGCCGGTTATATTTGGTTTGGGGGTCTATTGTTTGTGGAGCAGAAGTTTTCGTACCCTTGATTTGAAGGACGATAATGAATCGCCTGTCTTCACGAACATAGGAAGAGAGTTCCAAACAGATGGTCCAAAAAATGCAAAGCTAGATTTGTACAAGTCAATGCGCACACGAGGCAGAATATAATTATCTGAAGAGAGAGAGAGAGACAGACAGACAGACACACAGACAGAGACAGAGAACGCAAGAACGCAAGAATTTTAATGTAAGGTCACCGACCTGTATACATTTTGGGTGCACGTGTTGCACACACAGCTTAACTGAAATAAAATAGGAAGAACGAAAACAGTCCACTTAATACACAGTGAGCTCACTGAGAACAAGTAAATTAAATGAAAAGCACAAGGCTGATATATACAGAGACAGAGAGACACACAGAGAGAGAACGAACGAACGAACGAAATTTTATTTTACGAGGGTAAAGGAGTAAGCACAAAGTACTTGTTTACATCGGCCCTCTGGGCAAGAATAATAATTGAGAAAAAAAAAGAAAAGAAAAAAAAGCGAGAGAGAGTGAGGGAGAGAGAGACATAGAGAGAAAGAGAAGAGAGAAACACACACACACACACACACACACACACACATGCACACACACAAACGCATGCGCGCGCGCGCGCGCTGAGAGAGAGAAAGAGAGAGACAGAGAGAGATACAGAAAGAGACAGAGAGATAGACAGATACATAGATAAATAGAGTGAGATACGTATAGATATGTAGAGAATAGGGAGCGATGATAGAAAGAGAGACAGAGTGAGGGAGAGAGAGTGAAGGAGAGACAGACAGACAAACAGACACAGAGAGAGGGGGGGGGGGGGGGGGGGGGGGGGGGGGGGGGGGGAGGGGGGAAGGAAACGAAAAGGTAAAATACCAAACTATTCATTTTATTTACAACTCTGTAACACACTAACTTTTGACGATCGCTGCACTCTCAGCTGGAAAAAGAATTTACTGAAGAGAGAGAGAGAGAGAGAGAGAGAGAGAGAGAGAGAGAGAGAGAGAGGTAGCTATGCGGGTGGTGGTGGTCGTGAGGGGGGGGGGGCGGTCGGAACAGGAATGGCGGGTGGGGGTCGGAGGGGGTGGGGGAGGTGAAAGGAAGGTGGTCGTTCAGAATGGGCGTCTTGGGGGGGGGGGGGGGGGGTAACGCCCCTTGAAACGACTCATTTTATTGGGCAGTAAGGGAAGGACATTAAAACGGAATGAATGAATGAAGGAAAGAAAGAACGAAAGGAAGGAAGAAGGGAGGGAAGGAAGGAGGGAGGGAAGGAAGGAAGGACGGAGGGAAGGAAGGAAGGAAGGAGGGAAGGAAGGGGGAGGGAAGGAAGGAAGGAGGAAGGGAGGGAAGGAAGGAAGGAAGGAAGGAAGGAAGGAGGGAGGGAGGGAAGGAAGGAAGGAAGGAGGGAGGGAGGGAAGGAAGGAAGGAGGGAGGGAAGGAGAGAGGGAGGGAAGGAAGGAAGGAGGGAGGGAAGGAAGGAAGGAAGGAGGGAAGGAAGGAAGGAAGGAGGGAAGGAAGGACTGAGGGAAGGAAGGGAGGAAGGAAGGAAGGACGGAGGGAAGGAAGGAAGGAGGGAAGGAAGGAAGGAAGGAAGGAAGGAGGGAGGGAAGGAAGGACTGAGGGAAGGAAGGAAGGAAGGGAAGGAAGGAAGGACGGAGGGAAGGAAGGAAGGAAGGAAAACAAACACGATCCAGCCAATCAAAGAAAAATATATTTATTCAAAGAAGTAATATTGTAAATATGGAACAGAAACAGAGAGGGCTGTGGGGTTTATTTAATCTCAGCAGAGAACACTTGTTTACCTTTAGTCATTCTGCATACTCCCTGTGCTGATAGTTTGTGGTAAATGATGCCAACAATTACCACAAAATAACAACATGGAAAGATATCAATAATTGAGCACATACTCATAACCCGTGCCTTCTCATTTACACACACGCGCACGCACGCACGCACACATATATACACACACACACGCACACACACACACACACACACACACACACACACACACACACACACACACACACACACACACACACACACTCGCACAGGCGGGCACACGCAAGACATACGCACACATATCAACGCATGGATGCATATACACTCACTCACACACGCACACACACACACACACACACACACACACACACACACACACTGACATACACACACTCGCTTCCCCCCCCTCCCCACATTCACACACACACACACGCACACACACACGCACACACTGACACTCTCTCTCTCTCTCTCTCTCACCGCTTAGTCAAACAAGGAAATAAAGCAGCGCATGCTCTGAACGCAGTGTGCGAGGGAAAGAAGTAAAGATGGATGTGATGACGCAACTGTTTGACACTTTAGTCACCCCAATTCTCAGTTACGGCGCTGAGGTGTGGTTTCCATTCAATCAAACTACGACAAACTCCTCCATGCCCTCTATGCTGTTTAACCAATGTAATGCCTTTCTCTCTGCAAAATGCCCATCAGAAAATGTACATGTCAACTTCTGTAAGAACTTAATGGGCGTACACAAAAGATCAGTTAAGTTACCAGTCCTGGCAGAGTTAGGCAGATACCCCATTTCTCTGACCGCAGTGTGTCAGGTCATCTCATTCTGGGTGCACATCATAGAATCAAAAGAAGATAGCTATTTGAGGCAAGCATATGATGATATGTTATCGATGAATTCATTGGAAAAAGTTCCTTGGCTTAATTTTATCAAAAAAGATACTGGCTTCAATTGGATTCTCCCACGTGTGGGAAAACCATGGCACACTCAACATTCAGCGACTAAAATATTCTGCCATGAATAAACTACAGGAAAAAATATGTTCATTTTGGAACAGCACAAGTACGGGGCCATTCCAAGGCTCTCCGTTTTATTGCAAAATTGCAAACAATTATACATTATAACCTTACCTGATCAGCTGCAAAAATACTAAACATACAGGAGCATTATGTCGATTGCGATTAAGTGCACATGAACTTGAAACTGAGCGAGGACGTCACTACAACTTAACTAGGAAAGACCGGCTATGTAAAGCATGTGGAGTTATAGAGGATGAACTGCATTTTCTGGACAAGTGTAGTGCGCATGACTTGAGATCTCGGCTACTTGTGACAGTTAATTCCCAGTCTTCGAATCATTGGCCAGATGGCACTGAACACAATAATCCAAAGGCCGAGTTCTCTGTTGCCACTAAGTTATTTCCAACCAGAACTGGCAAAATATATATATGAATGCTTTAAAGTTCGCAATCCATAAGTATGTGTTGTGGAATATCCTGCATGTGCTCACAACTTATTGCTTTTATTTTTTTGTTTGTTTGTTGTGTTTAGTTTATAGTGTCCATAATTCCTATGATGGGTTTTACGACAATTAAATGAGTTCTGAGTTCTGAGTTCTGCGTTCACACACACACACACACACACACACACACACACACACGCACACACACCACACCACACCACACCACACACACACACACGCACACACACACACACACACACACACACACACACCACGCCACACCACGCCACGCCACACCACACCACACCACACACACACACACACACACACACACACACACACACACACACACACTCACTACACTATCAAAGCGTATTCAGTTGACCCTGAGCCCCGCAGCACACAGATGCTGAACCGACGTAATCTGACCCCGACAGGGGAAAAAACAGGAGATGACGGCGAGAAAAGGGGAGAAAAATAAGATTAAGAACAACAAGAAGAAGAAACAAAATTAAGAAGAAGAAGAAGAAGAAAAGAAGAAGAAAAGAAGAAGAAGAAGAAGAAAAGAAGAAGAAGAAGAAGAAGAAGAAGAAGAAGAAGAAGAAGAAAAGAAGAAGAAGAAGAAACAAGAAGAAGAAGAAACAAAATTGAGAAGAAGAAGAAGAAGAACAAGAACAAGAACAACAACAACAACAACAACAACAACAACAGCAACAACAACAACCCTCCAAGCACGGGTGATGGAATCTGTGTTGTCTGGCAGAGGGAGGAGAGTCTGTCTTTCACACCCGCTGGTGAATTCTGCGAGCTGATGCCTATCTGTCTGTAGTCATGCCAGTTCTCCTTCTCACTCTCTGTTTGTCTGTTCTTGCTGTTTGTTTCTTTTTCTTTTTCTCTGTTCCTCCCAGGCGTGCTATAGATGGGTTCTGGCACCGAGATATTCTGCCACAGAATGTGTGAAGTTTGCTGAGCGCTGAGTATGGCTGGCTGCGTTCTGTTGCCATACATCCCACCGAGACATCTTTCACTCGTTTATTTATTTATGTAAGCTTATCTATTATTTATTCACCCTTTTTTTTTCTCAAGGCCTGACTAAGCGCGTTGGGTTACGCTGCTGGTCAGGCATCTGCTTGGCAGATGTGGTGTAGCGTATATGGATTTGTCCGAACGCAGTGACGCCTCCTTGAGCTACTGAAACTGAAACTGAAACTCACTCGTTTGTTAAAAGATTAACGCGGTCGTCGTGTTAATGACAAGGAAGAAGAGCTGAAGTGAGCTGAGGTGAAATATATTAATTAGGTGATTGAAGAACGCACTGGCCTGAAGAGTGAAAAAGAAACTGTGCTGGAAACATGAGTAAAAATAAAAGTAGTGTAACAGAAACGACATGAAACATCTCCACCCAAAACTTGTTTTCTTGATACAATGACTTAGAAATAGATAACAAAAAATATTTAAAAAATCAATGAATGAATTAATAAATAAACAGATAAATAGATAAAATGAATAGATCAATCAATCAGCCAATCAATCAAGTAATGGATATGAAAATCATCGCGAGATAAATCAACAAATAAAAAAAATGAGAATTAGAACAAAAATATAATAAGACAGAATAGATAAAGTAGAATGCAAATAAAATGGAATAAAATAAAATAAAATAAGATAAAACTGGTCAGGTTCCTCAGGGCTGTGGTCTTGGTTTGGTGAAGGTGTCCGTTGTTGTTGGAGGAGGGGGGGGGGGGGTCCTAGATGTCTGTCCGGGTGGGGGTCCGTCTGGAGATCCGGGTGTTTGAGTCCTCTCTGAAGACAGGTGAGTCCTGTTGGAGGACGTCACTTTTACGAGTTGTGGGTCACACATCTGTTTCCTTTCTTTCTTTCTTTCTTTCCTTCTTCCTTCATCCGTTTTCTGCAGGGATGGGGGGAGGGGGGGGGTTCAGCAGATGTTGTACAGAGTACTATGATTTGCAGGGAGGGGGAGTGGTGGAGGGGATGTTCAGCAGATGTTGTACAGAGTACTATGATTTGCAGGGAGGGGGGGTGGGGGGGGGTGGAGGGGGTGTTCAGCAGATGTTGTACAGAGTACTATGATTTGCAGGGAGGGGGGTGGGGGGGGTGGAGGGGGTGTTCAGCAGATGTTGTACAGTGTACTATGATTTGCAGGGAGGGGGGGCGGAGGGGGTGTTCAGCAGATGTTGTACAGAGTATTATGATTTGCAGGGAGGGGGGGGTGGGGGTGGAGGGGGTGTTCAGCAGATGTTGTACAGTGTACTATGATATGCAGGGATGGGGGGGGTGTGTGTTCAACAGATGTTGTACAGTGTACTATGATTTGCAGGGATGGGGGGTGGGGGGTGTTCAGATGTTGTACAGTGTACTATGATATGCAGGGATGGGGGGTGGTGGGGTGTTCAGCAGATGTTGTACAGTGTACTATGATTTGCAGGGAGGGGGTGGAGGGGGTGTTCAGCAGATGTTGTACAGAGTACTATGATTTGCAGGGATGGGGGGGGGGGGGGGTCAGCAGATGTTGTTCAGAGTACTATGATTTGCAGGGATGGGGGAGTGGGTGTGTGTGTGTTCAGCAGATGTTGTACAGTGTACTATGATATGCAGGGATGGAGGTGGAGGGGGTGTTCAACAGATGTTGTACAGAGTACTATGATATGCAGGGATGGAGGTGGAGGGGGTGTTCAGCAGATGTTGTACAGTGTACTATGATTTGCAGGGATGGGGTGGA
>NC_134876.1:97957985-97967985 GCF_041734735.1 Babylonia areolata | reverse complement strand
CGTCAGTCAGGGAAGGTTCCTCACTGCAGCCAGGTGTGAATGATACTTTACGTCAGTCAGGGAAGGTTCCTCACTGCAGCCAGGTGTGAATGATACTTTACGTCAGTCAGGGAAGGTTCCTCACTGCAGCCAGGTGTGAATGGTACTTTACGTCAGTCAGGGAAGGTTCCTCACTGCAGCCAGGTGTGAATGATACTTTACGTCAGTCAGGGAAGGTTCCTCACTGCAGCCAGGTGTGAATGATACTTTACGTCAGTCAGGGAAGGTTCTTCACTCCAGCCAGGTGTGAATGGTACTTTACGTCAGTCAGGGAAGGTTCTTCACTCCAGCCAGGTGTGAATGGTACTTTACGTCAGTCAGGGAAGGTTCCTCACTCCAGCCAGGTGTGAATGGTACTTTATGTCAGTCAGGGAAGGTTCTTCACTCCAGCCAGGTGTGAATGGTACTTTACGTCAGTCAGGGAAGGTTCTTCACTCCAGCCAGGTGTGAATGGTACTTTACGTCAGTCAGGGAAGGTTCCTCACTGCAGCCAGGTGTGAATGGTACTTTACGTCAGTCAGGGAAGGTTCCTCACTCCAGCCAGGTGTGAATGGTACTTTACGTCAGTCAGGGAAGGTTCTTCACTCCAGCCAGGTGTGAATGGTACTTTACGTCAGTCAGGGAAGGTTCCTCACTGCAGCCAGGTGTGAATGATACTTTACGTCAGTCAGGAAAGGTTCCTCACTGCAGCCAGGTGTGAATGGTACTTTACGTCAGTCAGGGAAGGTTCTTCACTCCAGCCAGGTGTGAATGGTACTTTACGTCAGTCAGGGAAGGTTCCTCACTCCAGCCAGGTGTGAATGGTACTTTACGTCAGTCAGGGAAGGTTCCTCACTCCAGCCAGGTGTGAATGGTACTTTACGTCAGTCAGGGAAGGTTCCTCACTCCAGCGGGAGAGGGTTGAGCTCCGTCTTCTGAGACCGAGTCCTGTGCAGGCGTTTACAGAGAAATGAATTGCTGCATAACAAGTAACAAGTTGTGTTTTGTGTGTGTGTGTTTGTGTGTGTGTGTGTGTGTGTGTGTGTGTGTGTGTGTGTGTGTGTGTATGCGCGCGCGCGCGCGTGTTTTTGTGTATGTTCGGGTACCGCTATTCACAATTGCCCGGTCGACGGCATGTGGGGGACAGATAAAAGCAGACGGAGCGTGCGTTCATGTTTCTTTCGCTCTTTTCATCCCACTGACGTTTAGTGTGGTCCCCAGTTCCCACAAAACACAACACTCCTCTTTGATCCCCCTCCTCCCTGGCTGCGTGTGGCCCGGCCTGTTTCCTCTGCCAGACAGCGCCTGCTGCCGCTTATGGGATTTCAGCTTTTATTTCCCCTTTGTCCTACTTACATTTTCACTTTGTCCTACTTTCGTTTCCTCTTTGTCCTACTTTCGGTTCCTCTTTGTCCTGCTTTCATATACCATTTCTCCTACTTTCACTTCCCCTTTGTCCTAATGTCACTTCCCCTTTGTCCCACTTTCATTTCCCCTTTCTCATACTTTCACTTCCCCTTTGTCCTACTTTCACTTTCCCTTTGTCCTAACTTCTTTCTGGGTGTCTTCCGGGTATCGGTCCTTCTCCTACAACCCTTTTTCTTCTTCTTCTTCTTCTTCTTCTTCTTCATTCTTTCTCTCTTTGTTTATTCAGTGTACAGGCAGACGTGGTGAAGCGTAAAATTAATGGATCGCTCCACTCGTTTTGACGCCTTCCCGACAGTAAAACTGAAACTGAAACCCTTTCTTTTCTTTTCCTTCTTTCCTTCTTTCTTTTCTTTCATTCTTTCTTGGTTCCTTCTTAACTTCTTCCTTTCTTTCTTTAGTTATTTCTATCTTTCTTTCATATCTTTCTTTTCTTTTTTATTCTTTTCCTTATTTCTATCCCTTTCTCCTCCTCTTATTTTCTTCCTCATCCAGCAGTTCCTTGTTCGTCCCGCCCCCCTCCCCTCCTCTCTCGGGAAACAACAACAAAGAAACAAAATAACACACACACACACACACACACACACACACACACACACACACAAAATGGTTACTCCACCTACACTTGTTCTCCGGACGTGGCAGTGATTGGTTGTGTCAGCCTGTGACGAGGTAATTTCCGGGCGAAGTCAATTGACCGGGGTTGTCTACTCAGCATCGCTTTTTGCCACACTTTATATCTCGCCCACACCCACCCCACCCCACCCCCACCCCCACTGTCCTCATTCCCTCACTCCGCCTTCATCCTCACTCAAGTCGAAGCCCCCACCACCCCCACCACCACCCCCTCACACCCACACACACACACCCACTTCCCACACACACCCTCCAACTTTCTTACACAACGTTTCCCTTCAGCTTCAATTTCGTTCAAAACATTTTTTTCCCCTTTCTCATTCTCTGACTGCCTTTGACTGAGATGTGTTCGTGAGTACTGACATAATATGCAGACTGGCTGTGTATTCGGCGCCTCATGTGCTGCACAATACCCCGGAAAACAGAGTATGGCTGCCAACATGGCGGGGTAGAAACGGTCATACACATAAAAGCCCGCTCGTGTACATACGAGTGAACATGGTAGTTGCAGCCCACGAGGGAAGAAGATACACAGCACAGTGAAGACGGCACAGTGACGCCCTTCGATCCCAGCGTTTTCAGCAGGCCAGACACAGACACGATCAAAGACAAACGATCAAGTCAGGAAATCAATCGCTTCGTTGATCGCATTGATGGCTGTTTTGAGACCTGAGAGAGAAAGGAAGCTGCCAGAAGTTTTGCAAGTATCTCTCTTGGTGTAACTCTCAGCGTACGATGACAAAATAGGCGACGGTGTCCACAATGTCCACATTTCTTCCCCTGTACTTTACGTTTATAAGACATGAAAAGTTGTAAATTGGGCAATGTCCACATTTCTTCCCTGTACTTTACGTTCATAAGACATGAAAAGTTGTAAATTGGGCAATGACCACATTTCGTCCCCTCTACTTTACGTTCATAAGACATAAAAAGTTGCAAATGGGGCAGTGTCCATATTTCTTTCTCTGTACTTTACGTTTATAACACATAAAAAGTTGTAAATTGGGCAATGTCCACATCTCTTCCCCTGTACTTTACGTTCATAAGACATAAAAAGTTGTAAATGGGGCAATGTCCACATTTCTTCCCCTGTACTTTACATTTATCAGACATAAAAAGTTGTAAACTGGGCAATGCCCACATTTCTTTCTCTGTACTTTACGTTTATAAGACATAAAAAGTTGTAAACTGGGCAATGTCCACATTTCTTCCCCTGCACTTTACGTTTATAAGACATAAAAAGTTGTAAATTGGGCAATGTCCACATTTCTTCCCTGTACTTTACGTTCATAAGACATGAAAAGTTGTAAACTGGGCAATGTCCACATTTCTTTCTCTGTACTTTACGTTCATAAGACATGAAAAGTTGTAAATTGGGCAATGTCCACATCTCTTCCCCTGTACTTTACGTTCATAAGACATAAAAAGTTGCAAATGGGGCAATGTCCACATTTCTTCCCCTGTACTTTACATTTATCAGACATAAAAAGTTGTAAACTGGGCAATGTCCACATTTCTTTCTCTGTACTTTACGTTCATAAGACATGAAAAGTTGTAAATTGGGCAATGTCCACATTTCTTCCCCTGTACTTTACGTTTATAAGACATGAAAAGTTGTAAATTGGGCAGTATCCACATTTCTTCCCCTGTACTTTACGTTAAGACATAAAAAGTTGTAAATTGGGCAATGTCCACATTTCTTCCCCTGTACTTTACGTTTATAAGACATGAAAAGTTGTAAATTGGGCAATGTCCACATTTCTTCCCCTGTACTTTACGTTTATAAGACATGAAAAGTTGTAAATTGGGTAATGTCCACATGTCTTCCCCCTGTACTTTACGTTTATAAGACATAAAAAGTTGTAAATTGGTTAATAACATTATTATATTAAACTCTACATTTCTTCCCCTCCACTCTTTGACTGGCCTTCTTGACGTCAAAGTACAATTTACAATGTTATTCAAACAACTTTACAATTTTTGCGTCTTCGGAACGAGACTGAGTGGAAAGACCACACGGGAAGAAAGGTGGACATTACCGACAACGAATACTGCATTTCTGACGACGAAAGCTACAAAGTGGACCATTCAGACAGCCACTGGACATCAGATGGGGTCTGTGTGGGGGGAAAGGACAACACTACAGGCCATTCAGACAGCCACTGGACATCAGATGGGGTCTGTGTGGGGGGAAGGACAACACTACAGGCCATTCAGACAGCCACTGGACATCAGATGGGGTCTGTGTGGGGGAAAGGACAACACTACAGGCTGGGTCGTTCAGACAGCCACTGGACATCAGATGGGGTCTGTGTGGGGGGAAGGACAACACTACAAGCTGGGTCGTTCAGACAGCCACTGGACATCAGATGGGGTCTGTGTGGGGCGAAGGACAACACTACAGGTTGGACCATTCAGACAGCCACTGGACATCAGATGGCGTCTGTGTGGGGGAAAGGACAACACTACAGGCTGAACCGTTCAGACAGCCAGTGGACATCAGATGGGGTCTGTCTGGGGGAAAGGACAACACTACAGGTTGGACCATTCAGACAGCCACTGGACATCAGATGGGGTCTGTGTGGGGCGAAGGACAACACTACAGGTTGGACCATTCAGACAGCCAGTGGACATCAGATGGGGTCTGTGTGGGGCGAAGGACAACACTACAGGTTGGACCATTCAGACAGCCAGTGGACATCAGATGGGGTCTGTGTGGGTGAAAGGACAACACTACAGGTTGGACCATTCAGACAGCCACTGGACATCAGATGGGGTCTGTGTGTGTGTGTGTGTGGGGGGGACAACACTACAGGCTGAACCGTTCAGACAGCCAGTGGACATCAGATGGGGTCTGTCTGGGGGGAAGGACAACACTACAGGTTGAACCGTTCAGACAGCCACTGGACATCAGATGGGGTCTGTGTGGGGGAAAGGACAACACTACAGGCTGAACCGTTCAGACTGCCACAAGGCATCAGATGGGGTCTGTGTGGGGGGAAGAGAGAAGTAAGTATATGTTTCAAGCATAGTGATGTCAAAAATGTGGGGCGAGAGAGAGAAGGGTGAGGGGGTGGGGCGGCATAGGAGGGGGTAGAGAGAGAGGGGGAGGGAGGAGGAGAAGTGGAGGTACAGGGAGATGGGAAGGGAGAAAGGGAAGGGAGATAGAGAGGTGCAAGGGGAGGAGAAACGTCAGGCCTCGGGATGATTTATGCATGTCTTTGGCTCGTTCTGAACAGACAGGAGGGGAGTGGGATCTGGTTCAACGAGATTGGGAGAGAGAGAGAGAGACAGAGACAGAGAGAGACAGAGACATGGACAGACAGACAGACAGAGAATGGAGAAGGACAAACTGGAGGCGAAGGAAGAGTTTCAGTTTCAGTTTCAGTTTCAGTAGCTCAAGGAGGCGTCACTGCCTTCGGACAAATCCATATACGCTACACCACATCTGCCAAGCAGATGCCTGACCAGCAGCGTAACCCAACGCGCTTAGTCAGGCCTTGAGAAAAAAAGTGAATAAATAATAGATAAATACATTTTTTTAAAAGGTGAATAAATAATAGATAAAAAACACACCAAAAAACATAAAAACTACTACCACTACTAATAATATATATGAGGCGCAAAAACTTGATGAAGTCAACTATAAGCGTACATAAATAAGTAAATAAATAAATAAATAAATAATAATTATAATTAAAAAAATATCAAGTAGATAATGCTTAGATTTAAATGAAATACATTCCACAAAACACACTCGAGAAGAGAGAGAGAGAGAGAGAGAGAGGGAGAGAGAGAGTAACATAACAAGGAAAAGTGCAGCGGTTAAGATTATTGACGTCGCCTTCCCACCACCAACACTACCACTCCTTCTCAGCATCTTTTCCTCTTCCTCATCACCCTCTTCCTCTTCCTCATCACCCTCTTCCTCTTCCTCATCACCCTCTTCCCGCCCCTCCTCCTCTTCTTTCCCTTCCTCATCCTCTTCTTCCTCTTCACACTGTCACACTCACTGACCTCAGGTCCACACAACAGGTAGACTCGCCACATCGCGAGTGTGTTTTGTGGAATGTATTTCATTTTAATCTAAGCATTATCTACTTGATTTTTTTTTTTATATTGTTTGGTGGATTATGCTTTTTGATTCGTTCTGAAAACGCATTGGATTGAACTGTTGTAATGTTTTTATGTTGTGTTTACATCTCTCTTGATGATGTAAGGCGCTTTGAGCAGCATTAGTACTGGATATCGCGCCATAGAAAAGTTATGAATTATTATTATTATCATTATTATCGCTCGCAGTCTGCCTTCACTCCATCCCCGGGACAAGCAACAGGACAAACTAAATACACCGTCTCCCCTTATTAGTATGCAAGTCGGGGTGGGGGGGGGGGGGTGGGGGGGGGGGGGATGTCCACATTTTCTCTCCAGGGGAAAAAAATCAATAGTTTACTCCAGGGAAACACAGTCACAAATATTCTTCATGTTTTTTTGATGAAGCTCCATTCGTTTCCTTGCGTTGCCATTCGGTACATCCGAGTATTTCTTGTTGGGCATCGTATCGGCCCAATAACTTTGTCCCCAAACAGGCGCCGGGGATCCTGTAACATACTCAACCCAGCTTTACTTATCTGTCAAAACCATGGGGGAAAAGAAGAGTGCTTACATGTACTTTTACCTTATTGAATTATCGTTTTACCTAACCAGTGTTCTCCAAAGTAAATTGTGCAGACAAATAAGAAATTTGTAAACTTCAGAAGAAACGATTCCAACGAATTTAATATTATCAAACTTCTTTCTTCTTTCCGTTACACGACCAACATCGACTTGCCGATGATACTGTTGTGGTTCATGCATGCTGGTTTCCTGTCTCCATAAGCCACCGAACATTGACGTGGTCTACAGGATCTTTAACGTGCGTATTTGATTTTCTGCGTGCGTATGCACACGAAGGGGGATCAGGCACTAGCAAGTCTGCACATATATTGACCTGGGAGATCGGGAAAATCTCTACCTTTTACCCATCAGGCGTCGTTACCGAGATTCGAACCCGGGACCCTCAGATTGAAAGTCCAACGCTTTAACCACTCGGCTATTGTGCCAAATTCTATCTGTCCATCAAACTCAAGATGAATACTTAATTTAACACAACTTCAACAACAGCTTCCAAAAGCATGACGGTCCCAGTATCAAGGAGTTACATTCTCTCAGTGAACATCGTGTCCCGTGACACCGAAGACCCCACGTTCTATCTTTCCTCCAGGTCACCCCTGTTACCAACACAACCATGCGTCCAGAGTGGAACGACAATAACATCGGTGCACTTCACAATACACCCATTCGTGAACAAATCTTCACTTCAGCGCCAACAGCACGTGCACTGCTCTTTTCTGCACGATTCAAGCTCAAACCAAACTGCAGTAACATAGCCAAGCCATACAAAAAATCTTCCCTTCACAAGCAAGCAACACCGTCATGATATCAACCAAACCTTGTCTTCCCTTCACAAGCAGGCAACACCATCATATCAACCAAACCTCGTCTTCCCTTCACAAGCAAGCAACACCATCATGATATCAACCAAACCTCGTCTTCCCTTCACAAGCAGGCAACACCATCATGATATCAACCAAACCTCGTCTTCCCTTCACAAGCAGGCAACACCATCATATCAACCAAACCTCGTCTTCCCTTCACAAGCAGGCAACATCATCATATCAACCAAACCTCGTCTTCCCTTCACAAGCAGGCAACACCATCATGATATCAACCAAACCTCGTCTTCCCTTCACAAGCAGGCAACACCATCATGATATCAACCAAACCTTGTCTTCCCTTCACAAGC
Source organism: Babylonia areolata (assembly GCF_041734735.1). Classification (NCBI taxonomy): domain Eukaryota; kingdom Metazoa; phylum Mollusca; class Gastropoda; order Neogastropoda; family Buccinidae; genus Babylonia; species Babylonia areolata. Next base: position 97,960,061 of record NC_134876.1, on the reverse strand, counting down.
AGGCAGCACCATCATGATATCAACCAAACCTCGTCTTCCCTTCACAAGCAGGCAGCACCATTATGATATCAACCAAACCTCGATATCATGGCATCTTCCTCCTCTTCTACCTCCTCCTCTCTCTGTTCCTCTCCCTCTTCTTTCTCTTCCTCCTCCTCTCCCTCCCCTTTCTCGTCATTCTCTTCCTCCTCTTTCTCTTCCTCATCCTCTCTCTCTCTCTCTTCCTCATCCTCGTCACCCTCTTCTTTCTCTTCCTCATCATCTCCCTCCCCTTTCTCGCCATCCTCTTCCTGTTTCTCTTTCCTCCTACCGCTGCCAGCAACAACCGACACAGTTACGAGGTGAAGAAACATAATTATTTTCTCAGTGCCAGACAGTGCTCTTCAGCCCGCTGTTCTGTCACGGGGCGAGATCTGTGCTGACATTGTTCATCTCCGGGCGCCACGGGAGAGAGAGAGAAGGAAAAAGCTCTGGTTGTCGTCTCTCTCCACTAATTTCGCAGTTGTCACTCACAACGCTCGTGCGATGCGAAGCGATGTGATGTGATGTATGGTCGACAGAGAAACTCACTGATGACAGTTCTCCCGTGAGTGGGGCGTAGGTAACTGTATCCCTTCCTTCCTTTTTAGTTTAGTTGTTTTTTTGTTTTTGTTTGTTTTTTGTCCCCAGAAACGATGCGGCTGTTGATAGTTGGTTTGATTTATGTCTTTGAGTATATGAAGAGATGATGATGATGATGATGATGTGTGTGTGTGTGTGTGTGTGTGTGTGAGAGAGAGAGAGAGAGAGAGGGGGGGGGGGGGGCATCGGTGTGGGGTAAGAGCTCTGGGGAAACGGGGCCGTGAATGGGAGGGGTTTAATTGTGAGGGACCAGACATGATACAAGAGTCGGTGGGGTTGGGTTTGGGGTAAGCTCGCGTTTATGCACAGGCGTGGTAAAGGACCCATGTCACTGAAAGGTGACCATTCATTGGTCTGTTATCCATGAACCTGCCGCTCTTAAATGTTCGGTGGTAGGATAGGCCATATTATCTATACCTCGCAGGGGGAATCCCCAGCTATTCTTTGCTCACTGTGTTTTCTCAGAATGAACTACCTTCCCCAAGGACACAACACCGTCCCGAAACGAGATCTCGAACCCGGATCACACATGGACACTAGACCACAGGACCAACGCCTGACCAACTCTGCCACTTGTGGCGAAATGGGTTGTGGGCAAAGAATTACTTGACCGCAATACCAGGACTGGGTTGCATGATGTGAGTGATAAGAAACTCTGGGGAGAGCTGGACAGAGAAGAATCCCCCTCAGTCAAGTGTTTCGGCCCTTAACTCCTTATATTCTAAGGGGGCCGGGCCGCACCCAGGTCATGTCTCATAGATGCCCTTGTATTGCCGCCTTTTCTTCTTTTTCCCCCCCTGGTGCTCAGCAGGTTAGAACCCACGCCTCCAGGGTGGTCGCCACTTCAGGACTGAGTCACCTTTTCTGGCAGACGTTTTAACCACTGAGCCATCGTACGCCTAGTTTGAGTAGGGAAATTTAATCCTTATGAGGTTTACTTTCATTCCTCTTCAACCAGATCAAGCTGGAACTCTTTTCTGCTGCTTCTGCCATTACCTTGAGAGCCCTTGAGAGCCTTGGTTGTAAGATGAATGTCATCGGCGCTAAGTTTGATTTGCGAAAAGAATGTTTATAAGGAACGGGCACAGACTTTGTTGGACAATTATTGACGCTGAGCGGAAATAGACTTTGTTGGACAATTCTTGACGCCAAGAGGAAATAGACTTTGTTGGACAATTATTGACGCTGAGCGGAAATAGACTTTGTTGGACAATTCTTGACGCCAAGAGGAAATAGACTTTGTTGGACAATTCTTGACGCCAAGTGGAAACACACTTTGTTGGACAATTCTTGACGCTAAGCGGAAATAGACTTTGTTGGACAATTCTTGACGCTAAGTGGAAACACACTTTGTTGGACATTTCTTGACGCCAAGCGGAAATAGACTTTGTTGGACAATTCTTGACGCCAAGCGGAAATAGTCTTTGTTCGAGAATTCTTGACGCTAAGCGGAAA